>NC_039368.1:82571724-82871724 GCF_003573695.1 Papaver somniferum
TTTAAAAAAAAAAAAAAAAAAAAAAAAAGATATTTTCACCCTGTGTCAGGAACCACTTAGACGTTAAGACAGCATTTTTACATGGTGAATTGCGAGAAGATGTGTATGTTGAACAACCAGAAGGTTTTGAAGTAAAAGGACAAGAGAATAAGGTTTATAAGTTATCAAAAGCTCTATATGGTCTAAGACAAGCTCCTCGAGCCTGGAATACAAAGTTAGATCAGATCTTAAGAGAAATCAGATTTGTTAAGTGCTCTAAAGAAACATCAGTATACATAAGAGAAGAAAAGGGAACGCTTCTTGTAATTGCAGTCTATGTAGATGATCTATTTTTGACTGGAAACTCCCTTAAGGTGATCAATGAGTTCAAGAGAGAAATGTCATCAAAGTTTGAGATGTCAGACCTCGGAAAACTCACTTATTACCTTGGCATAGAAGTCCATCAAGGAGTAGATGGGATTCAGATTAAACAAGAAGTTTATGCAAGGAGAATTCTGAAAGAAGCAGGACTTGAAACTTGTAATCCAACTAAGATACCAATGGAGTTTGGACTTAAAGTTTCAAAGGCACAAGAAGAAGCTGAGATTGATCCAACGAGTTATAGAAGAAATGTTGGATGCCTTAAATACTTGTTACACACAAGACCAAACTTGGCTTTCTCTGTGGAAATAGCAAGCCGTTATATGCAGAGTCCGCGCAAGTCTCAAGGTGATGTAATAAAGCAGATATTGAGATATCTAAGAGGAACAATCAGCTGTGGATTGAAGTATGGTCGAGGAGGATCAAGAGGAATTGTTGGGTATAGTGACAGCAGTCATAATATTGACCAAGATGATGGCAAAGGTACAACTGGTCATATATTTTATCTAGGTGAAGCACCTATTACATGGTGTTCACAGAAGCAAGACACTATAGCCCTCTCATCCTATGAAGCTGAGTTCATGGCCGTAACAGAAGCAGCTAAACAATCAATATGGCTTCAAGAACTGTTGGGTGAAATCAAAGGAAGAGAACCTGAAAAAGTTCTCATCAAGATTGATAATAAGTCTGCAATTGCACTCACTAAAAATCCAGTGTTTCATGGGAAGACGAAACACATTCACAAAAGGTATCATTTCATACGAGAATGCATCGAGAAGGAGGTCATTAACGTAGAACACATACCAGGAACTGAGCAGAAAGCAGATATATTGACAAAGGCATTAGCTCGGATCAAGTTTGAAGAAATGAGACAACTGATTGGAGTACAAGATATGTCACGGGTAAGGTTGAAGCTTAACGGGGAGAATGTTGGATTAACTTCAACATAGAAGTCACTAACAAGCTGGTTAGGACAAAATTAGGAAATTGATGTAATCCTAAGGGAATTGGAAGTCATAAAGGAAAGACATGTAATAAGGTAATAGGACTAGGAAAAAGAATTCATAATTCTATATATATATGATCACCAAAGTTGTGGTTGATCATATGAGCAAGATTAGAGCTCGTGTTTAGTTTTGAGAGATTTTCTAAACATCAATAAAGAGAGTTATCTTTATATAAGCTAAGTTTCACCTTGCAGTTGCCATTAAAATTATAATCCTTGTTCACTCGTTCGCCGTCTAAGAGTTCATAATACTCCTTACACACTAAACATAAGTAGCCCCATACGGAAGGCCAATGTACTTGTTTATCTGCAACCACATCCTCTATAGCTTTGTTAACCTCCGCTACAGATGCGTTTCTGCCGACCTGAACTTCAAACTCATCACCATCCCACTTTACGATAGTTAAATTTATAAACGAAGGTAGCTTTTCATTAGCCGATGTTGATGATGTTAATCGTGAAAGAAAACGGATGGGATTCTTCTTAGTGAATTTCATTCTCTCTGCACTAAATAATTCTCAGATATGGTGTTCACGGTGTTGCTGGCTTACAAAGTTTAGAGGGATGTTTATGAATTGTGTGCTTTTTAGTGAAAGCCTGGACATCCTTATATAGGCATCATGCAGCTTGTAAACGGTGGGATATCCCGGATTCTTATCGGAAACGGACTACAAAATCCGTCTTGTAATGGGAATTCATGTTTCCATTAATAAATCATTACCAATTTTAGTCTCGGTTTAATTCCAGTTCATCGACGGATTGAATTGTTGGACACGTGTTATTCAAGTGCTGTATACTTGGATTTTTACAGTTATACCCCCCAGAACATTTGATATTTCTCTGAGTCTTGTCTTGGTGGCTAGCTGCTGATTCCTTGTTTTAAAACGTTAACGAACAAGATGAGGTTTCGATCTATATTCAGGGTTCATGTGAGCAGAACAACTAAATCGGCGTTCTCTTTGTCCAGATTTGAAACCAGACGTTCATTTTCTCTGCGATGTACCAATTACGAACGTCCTTCATTTGGGATTGCTTTTGATATTGATGGTGTTATTCTTCGAGGCTTTAAACCTATTGGGAATTCTCCACAAGCTTTGAGAAAATTGTACGATGAATCTGGTAGTGTCTATGGTTTCACCCAGTTTCATTTTGGTGTTTGATTATTACATTTTCTCCCCAAATTTATTCATTATTTATTTGCAGGTACTTTGAAGATTCCATTTCTATTTTTGACAAATGGTATGTCGTCTAATTGATAGGTTTACATTTCCGGTTTTTGAAGTAAATTATATGTTGGTATAATTCCTGGTTAAGCAATTTTAATCAGTACGTTGATTGTATAATTTGGTAGCTAATTGGGTCAATTTGAGAACCAACTGCTGTCGTAATTGGGAATATACAGGAGGTGGCGTTCCGGAATCTAAACGAGCGTCGGAGTTGAGTGAACTTTTGGGAGTTAATGTTCTTCCTTCACAGGTATTGTGTAAAGACCTCTTGCAGATTAGTATTATTCTCTAGTAGGTTTCTTTCTCAACTATGATTATGATTGATGTAGGTTGTACAAGGCCATTCACCATTCAAAAAGTTAGTCAAGAGGTATGAATAACATGAACATGCTTGGATGTAGTGCGCTTTTTATTCTGATTTATTTGAAGAGAAATTATCGACTATTATAATGGCTGTTTGTTCATTTGTAGTTTTGAGAATGAACTTATTGTTGCAATCGGAAAAGGGGAACCTGCTAATGTGATGGCTGAGTATGGATTTAAGTAAGCTTTTGTCCTAATTATCTTGGTTTAATAATCTAGACATCCTCATATTATTTTTCACATGTATTGTATGTTTTCGAACCTGGTATCTAACTTGTGCATTCTTGTTCGCATCTTTCGTTGATCTTTTTTTCCTGATCGAGTATTCCGTTGATCTTAATTGCAGAAAAGTTCTGTCAATGGATGAATATGCATCTTACTTTGATAACATTGACCCGTTAGCTCCATACAAGATGGCACCTAATAATAATATAACATCAAATGGATCTCCGAGATATGACGTATCCTCAGAAAGAGTGCAGGCAGCATTTGTTGTTAGTGATCCTGTTGATTGGAGCAGGGACATTCAGGTTTTTTTCCCCCTTTTCTCTGTATCTTTATAATTTGCATTGCTTTCACAGTACTTCTTCTTTGCTTCTTACCTCATTGAAGGAAGATTGTCTAGCTTTACCCAAAAACGATTGTAAAGTTTTTGTAAGATTCTGACATAGCCTAGATTTCCTTAAACATCTATTCTGAAACTAACCAGTAGGGAAAGCTGGGGGAAATTCATGGGATTAGATGTCAAATAACTACTTATTAATATGGAGAGATTTAAGGTTCTCTAGTGGGATAATGGTCTGCAATAGCTAGATAATCCCTCGTATAATGCCTATGAGCCCGTTCTCGTATCTATAGTTATTTCCTTAACCCCTTCCATATCTTGAAGATTAGGTATGTTCTAGAATATTGTTACTCACCACAGAATGTTATTTGGGTCCAAAAAAGTGGTGAAATGTGAGTCAAGTGAGTCAGTGACTGATATCTGAATTTAGGTTCTTTGTGACATTTTAAGAACCGGAGGACTTCCAGGAAAGGAGATTGGGCATCAGCCACCATTGTACTTCGCAGCTGATGATCTTGAATACCAGGTCAGTTAAGGTTCAAATTCTGAAATTTCTGTTTAAGGTATCTTTTATGCTCAAATAGCTTAGTCGTGGATTGCTGTGAGAATTCCGCTTTTCTTTTCTGACCAGTGATGATCTTTTCTTAGTAGCTGATGTGATATCTGGTAATGTTGTTCACCTGTAGACTATTCTGTTTCCGGTGAACATACCATCTGTGAAATGGTCATGTTATTCCACATATAATTTCTTTGTTAATGGGTAACTGCTTCTTCTCAATGCAAGCTGCTTTTTCATCTGAACGTCTTGGTATGGGCGCTTTCAGAATAGCACTGGAGTCGATATTCAATAGGTAAGATAATATGTGTTGCATACAAATTCTTTACTCGAACACATCTAGACTATCCAGAGTCATATGTCCAGAAGCAATAATGCTATTAAATTACTCAAATGTGATACCAATCCTGGTGTCTTTTAAGTTTTTTTTTCTTTTTTTTTTTGGCTGCTTTTGGGTACTCATACACTTTACTTGAAATATCTTACAGTTGGATGTAAGCTTGTCACAATTGTCTTTCATATGCAGTAATCAAAAGTTAATTCTATTCTTTTTCTAAAATATGCAGAATTCACCCTGATGCTCTTCAGTACACATCTTTTGGGAAACCACATCCTTTTGTTTTTAAGAATGCAGAGAATATATTGAATCAGCTTCAGCCATTTTCACGTGATAACCATGTTGTTAAAGATGGAGAGGCTGTTGCTCAGCCTCTGACAAGCTTATACATGATTGGAGATAACCCTGCAGTTGACGTCAAAGGTGCACAACAGGTTTGTTTCATAACTGGATAGAACCTCTCACCAGTATCAAACCTAAAGTGGTGTCATTACGTTAATTTGAATAAAAAAAAGCTAATCACCTGTTCTTAATTTTTGACTTGTTAGGCAGGACACCCTTGGTTTTCTGTCCTGACAAGGACAGGAGTTTTTAGGGGAAACGAAAACCATGAAAAGTATCCAGCTGATCTGGTAAGTTGATCGATGTAGTTATTCTTTTTCTTTTTATATTTTTTTTAAAGTAGAACAGATGATTTATATTCCTTCTTTGTAGTCCGGAAGCATAGATCTATACATTCATTTTATAGTCAATGAATCATCTTATTCTAATGCCAGTATCAACTACTTGTGTTCTAAAGGGACAACTCAAGACTGAATCTATCGGGACGATTTGTTGCTTTTGCTGCAGGTTGTTGACACGGTTGAAGATGCTGTGAATTATATTTTGGATAAAGAGATAACTTCCCCGCGTAAAATATAGCAATTGCAGGAAGCTGAGGTAAGGAAACCAAGTGCATACAATTTAATTTACTGTTTAAGCAGAATCAGAAGGGGTTATAGCTGCTGTACTTGCAGAGTTATTTTCAATATTCTTTATGATACAGATGCACAGTTACTCATTTAATTAGTGCACTGCTTGTGATTGCTATATTATTTCACCTAGCAATCTTGACCGCTGAAAGAAGTATATGTTGCGCTTGATGTGAGCCTAGGCTGCACATGAGTTTTTCGGGGAACTTATTACAATTCTTATCTTGTGGCAGTAACATAATGCTATATCTTTTTGGGTTTTATTCAGTCTTTCTCCCTCACGATTTTTGTACATTTTGTCAAGTGACAGTGAATGCAATGCGTATGTAGTCAATAACATACTTCTTCATGCGGGCTAAGTTCCTTTTCTTGTTTCTTTCTACTGATCTTGATGTAACCAAATTATCTATATCAAGTTCTTATCTCTGATATGTTTCTCTATAAAGTGGGTTCAGAGTTTGTCAAACAACGTAGCGTTTTCTTCTTTCTGTCTATGGGTTAACGCTCATGGTGTTGAAGGATCAGACAGTATTGGTGTCCATAGAGTTGCTTCACCTGAAATGGTAGTCATTTTGCATTGCTTTCAGGCTGCCAGCATGGTCAGACAAACCATTCGCTCTTGGAAGAACAGACTGAACAGTTGGTTTTCATTCTAGCTGTTGTAAAACCGTTTTAAACATTGAATGGGTAACATATCTTTATACAGGATTTAAAATATGACATCGGAACTGAATTCTACCAAAATAATAACAATGGTATGGACACAGGAATGTTCATTTTTTGTGTTAGTTCTTGACTTGTTGTATTGCAAGGCCAAGAATAATAACACCGACTGTTAGTCAAGAATTTATTTTTTTGAGTTCTACCAGAATAATAACACCGACTAAAGGTCATAACCAACCTGTAAAATCTAAAGATGCTTGATTGCTTGTATCGTATTATTCACTGTTAAACTGTTTTTTGTCAAGAACAAGCGGAAAAAACTGAAGGAACACAACAGAAAGAAAAGAGAAACAGAGGGAAGGAAAGCAAAACATCGGCCAAAAGAAGAGGGAACTGTGGTTTTAAGTTCTGAAAATAGACTTGTCAGTATCCCAATTAGATGTGCTTGGAAAGGATAGACTCGACAACACCTTGGGCTATGGGGTGATAACATTCGCGAGCTTCAGCAAATACTCGTTTAGCCAAGATTTTACTCTCTTCCTTTTCAACACCTTGAACTAGTGTGGTGTATAGAGGACGAAGGTACTTCATCCTCCCAACTTCCTTCAAAGTTTTCTCCACTTCACTGTAGTAATCTCTGCATCCAGATGATAAGGCGAGCTGGAGGAATGCTACCTTTACTTCATAATCCTTTGATTCTGCTAACCTGTAACGTGCATCCAGAGCTGCAACCTGCGGAACCAGCAACTCGTGTACTTAGTCACCCTTAGCGATAATCGGTATGCAGTATTATTACTTACTCATCTGGATGAACACCACTTCCCAAGTACACAACGAAAATTTATAGTTCAAAACACTATCGTTAAGTGCTTAATATCTAACTATGAATTCATAACAATAATTACCATTAAGCAAGACATTTTTTGTGACAGGCATCCAAAGAGGTATTAAAAGACGTCTAGCTTATGTGACAAGGATTTCAATATTTTCAACTATTCCCATCCATTTAAGATCTCCATGATGCTTGTGTTTCCCATCTAAACCCTATATATCGGGAGCATGAATCCCGGTGATGAGATACATGGGAAAGGAGAGTTCACATTGCAACATAATGGACAAGCGAACTATACAAACAGTAGGATAAAGATGTTACCTGTGAAGCTTCAACAGATCTGGGCACATTCTCCAAGTAGAGTTCCCATTCCTGACCTTGCCAATCTGCTACCTCGTCTTCCCTTGGCATCCTACCAACCTTGAACTCTTTAGCCAAAGAAACAAGCTTAGTGTAGACAATGGATTCAGTTTCATACGCATCTGAAGGGAGACCAGTACCCTCAGTCCAGAGAACCAGGTCAACCTCCTTCTCAATTCCAGGAATACTTGCTTTCAAGAAATTAAGGAAAGTTTCGGTATCAATGGATTGGAATTTGAAAGTCGAAATATACTTCTTAAGAAACTCGTCAAATGCAGGGCGTCCAATCTGTGAAATGAAGGGAGAAAAAAATTTATACCCATATAAAAACACAAAAATAAAGAGAGATAGAAAGAGTAAAACTTCCGTCAGATTTTAATGACTAATCCTTAATACTAGTTCATTTGAACAGTAAGTACTCCAACATACCTGTCGTTCGATGCGCCATAGAAACTGAAAACCTTTCTCGTACGGCACTTCTGAGTAGATATCATCTGGGTCTACTCCCTCCTGCTTATTCTTGAGCTTAGTGAACTCCAAGTTATCCTTGAATTTTTCTATAGCTTCAATTAAACCCTTCCAACCAATTCCAATATTCAAAGCAGCTCTCTCCTCTCCTTGGCAAACCTCAACTATTCTCCTCTCTGCATATGTCGTAAAACCCTGAAGTCATGCAACACGAAAGATTCAAAACGATAGGCAATAATAATCAAAGCTACACAACTCACAGACATGTCGTAACCTTGGAGACACGTTGCTCAAATGCAGAATTTATCAAAGGTGACAAGAAGAAATACAATGATCTTGAAACTAAGGTTGTCCCCTACAAAAGACCCCCAATCAAGCCTAAAGAACAAGAAGACGATGAAAGAAATTTTCAACACTCACTGCACTTATACAAAAGATTTCTGCATTTATCAATCAATTTTAACTACTCAAATGTCTCCAGGACATGTCATAAAACCCTGGAGCCACTTTACTCAAATGCACAGTTTGCCAGTCCCTTAAAAGCACTAGAACTAGAAAAGTATCAAAGGAGACAAAAAGAAATACAACAATCTAGATTTGAAACTAAGGTTGTCCGGTGTCCCCTACACATGACCCCAATCAAGACTACAGAAAAAGAAGAAAGTTATCAACAACACTTGCTGCACCTAAACAAAAAAAATGGCTATTTATCAATCAAATTCAACAACTCGGATGTCTCCAAGACTCCAAAGACACTCACTATAGCAACCTTACAAGTACTTTCCAATTTCAAAAGGTTATCCCAAGTGGAATGCAACCTAACTTTCCCTAAATAGTTAACCAAAATGAATTCGACAAGATCCTTTTCAACTTAACTTCTCTAGGAATTTTACAATCAAGAAAAACCACAATAACAAATCTATTATCCCATTAATTCTAAGGAAAGCTTTTACCAAATTAACCAACATACCTCATTCAACCAGAAATCCTCATTTGTCTTGTTAGAAATCAAATTCCCGGTCCAACTATGAGCAAGTTCATGTGCAACAACTTGTGCACCACTAGCATCACCCTTAATAACAGTAGGAGTCAAAAAGGTCATCCTTGGATTCTCCATTCCTCCATAGGGAAAACTTGGTGGCAAAACAAGCAAATCAAACCTCTCCCATTCATAAGCACCAAACAGCTTCTCCCCCTGCCTAATCATCTCCTCCGTCCCCGCAAATTCCCTCGCCGCAACATCTAACACACTCACGACATTCTCCGCATAAATCCTCGTCCTCGGCCCAACTTCTCTGAATCCCAGCTCCCCAACAGCAAATGCAAACAAATACGGCGGAATTGGTTGTTCCATAACAAATTCCTCCACCACTCTCCCTTCAGCACACCACAACGCCTCATCACATGCCACACCAGCCTCCCCTGCCACCGGAGACCTCCGTTCCACATGCTTCGCGGCCATAACTGCCGACAATTCCCGCGGCACATTTAACCTCGCCGAGTAACAAATCCTTGCAGCTGGTGTATCCTGACAAGGGAAAATTGACCTAGCATGAATTGCTTGACACTGTGTGTAAACAAAAGGCAAACTCTTATTAAACGTCTGTGGTGGAGATAGCCATTGAAGAGCTGAAGAACAAGGGCTAGTAACAAAAGAAACCAGAACTGATGACTGATTTGATAATGTAACTGTTAGGGTTTGCCCTTTAATTGGATCAATAACTGGGGATAACTCAAAGGGAATTGGAATTAGGGTTTTTGAATCGAGAACTGATGTGATTGTTAATGATCTTGTGTCTAATAAGAGTGGACCAGTATGAGGTGATGATAGTGTTAATAGTGATGAACCATTGATTGTTGATGATGAGAAATTGAAATAGAGTGATAGTGAGATGTGATTTGTTAATGGGTTTGATGAATCTGTGTATGAATGTGGATCAATTGGTGCCATTTTGATCAAGAAAATTTGGGTTTTTTTCTTTAGGGATTTGGAGTTGAGTGGGAATATGAAGCGAAGAAGAGGAGGGTGAGAATATATAAAGGGTTTTAATTTATTTTGGAGGGATTTTTTGGGGATAATAAAACAAAATAATACTGTGGAGTTGGTGAGTATTGGTATTTGGTACTATTGACCTAACTTCGTGGGGTTAAATGTATTCTTTTAAGGGGATCGATATTCTTCGTGGGAAGTTGTTTCGTGCCTAAAACATATGGTACGGCCAAGCACTATGCACGGCATCCCTTCTCTATCCCTCAAATAAAGGGAAGAGATATGTGTCATACGACAGTTCCGTTATGGTGCCCTTTTATCCTTTTTCTATATGATACGAAAAATTACCGAAACTTAGTTTCAGTAAATTCGTTGACTTGACTATTACGGCTACTCAGTTTCTGTCACAGAGGCATAAGTTCACGGAACTCGATCTTTCTTCCCATTTCTTCTTCTTCACTATTCTTTTCTCCCTAAAACCCTCTCCACCCCCATTCAGTTTGATGGCTCTCTGGTGCGATTCAGGAGCTGAAATTTAATGAGTTTGCTCCTTACTACGTGGTAAAGCTTTTCCCTTAATCAATTTCGACTTTCATCAACTAAATCTTTTAAGGTCAGTGATTTTAATTTTAGGGTTTATATATAATTTGATTTTGATTTTGATTAATTTGTAGATATTAGGTTGGTTATGATGTGTGTTAGGTATGTTATATAAAGCTTTGAGACGTTTCCGATCGAATTTATCATAGTTTGTTGATTGAATCAAAGTGTATGTTGTTTAGGAATGATTTTTGATTGGGATATTGTATTGTTATTGATAATTTTGCATTGATGAATTGTTAAAATCAATACGTATGTTGTTTAGGATAGATTGTTGATTGAGAAATTGTATTGGAATTGATAATTTAGGATTGATTGATGATTTTGTTGTAATGTGATAGATAATGTGGCTAAGAATTTTGTTTTAGATATATTGAAACATTGTTTTGTGATGATTTAGTGTATATGTGTTTTGTAGATGTACTCTGAAAGTTTCCAAAAGATTATGGAGGATAGAATTCCGGTTTCTCAAAAGATAATAGTGAACATACAGTGAAACTCCCAAGGACGTTAGAAGATATGACTAAACCAAGGAAACATCGAAGTAGCGTAAGCAGTCTTTACGAATTATATACTCAAATTAGAAGATTCCCACATGATAGACAAATTGCAGACGACTGTGGGTTTGGTTCCATTTTCAAAATTCATTTTCCAAAACTACAAGACAACTTCCTAACTAGTGGTATATTTGAAAGGTGGTGGAATACCATCAATACGTTTCACTTCCCTAGTTTTGAAATAGGGTTTACCTCATTAGACTTCACACAAATTACCAGAATTCCTATTGGCCGAGAAACTCCCATATTATTGAAAAAAATGAGTACTGATCAATTGCATCAGATTGCACCCGAAACCATAGATTGTTTGCTCCCATATATAAACGCGACAGCTAGCACAAGAAGAGGGAGAGGACAAAATTTAAGAGAAATAAGAGGAATACAAGAAGTTAGACAAGAAAACCTAGTCGACTCGAGAAAAAAATGTTGTTGCTAGAAATGAGATCAAGATTAGTTTGATTAAGATGTTTCTTGACCATAGACTCGGCCAAGCCAACAATGTCATATTTGAGGAACAAATTGCAAGGTGGTTTTTGATGTGGTGTTTTGGGAAAGTCATTTTTCCAAACAAGAATGATGTTGTTGAGATTCAATGGCTAGATATAAAGAGGGATATGTACGAAAATATGTTATGAGGCTTGAGTATTGGAGTAACGAGCCCCTCGCCTGATTTGTGGTTCTTTTCATATCCATTGATGGTAAAAATTCATACCGATTAGTAAATTTAGTTTCTTTACTTTTTTTATTATTTCTTACCGTATAATGCAATTAGTCGTTAGTAATATGTAATAATGCTGAACCTTGGTTTTCGTCGTATTTCCGATGTCTATTTCCCTTTTTAAAGACGGAACATGAGTTGGTTCAAGATCCGTGGCCGGCGGGTAGGTTATATGATGAAGACCAAAGAGACTTGAATAGAGGCGCACAAAGTGATATTGGTTCCCATTCATTGGTTGTTGTGCACAACCAAATTAAACAACTTCTCGTTCAATTCTGTAGTATGGTCGTCGTGGGAAGACAATCAATGGAAAACAAACTCCGAGGTGGTAGAAACAAATTAAATCTCTGAAACACGAAGGTTCATTTACGATCCTTTTGGTCACAACGCCTTGTACCTGGGGGGACAGTGTCTTAAGAAAGTTGTTGGAATCACAGTAATACCATGTAATCCTCCTGATTCAACAGTAGACATCAACATGGCAACACCCACTACTTGTACGCCAACACAACACGTAACACCTTGTATTATGACAAAGTACAAGATTATGAGTACAAGCTATGGTGGACAAAGATGTCAGTTAGGAAGTACACGGGTACAATTGAACACGAAGCAAACATAGATGTGTATGTTACGCAAGATCCCGATGCTTTTGTACGTCGACCACCACTGGCTAGGCAATCCACATTCACTCAAGAGTTGGATCCATTCGATCGTCATCTCTTCCCTCATTCACCAACAATTCTTAAAGCTTGAATATGCTGCTCGGATCTTCAGGCGGTAGATGTACCTATTGGAAGGGAGAATTTGGATGAGTATCCTAGACCCGATTATAATGTCAATCAGGGTACAACTGTGAGTATCATGTCTTCTAATATTTTTTTATTATTATTTGTGATTTATTTATTTTGGTGTTGTCACCAAAATTTAAGAATTAAACTAATTTTGTTGTTTACAGGATATGTGGTTCGAAGCATATATGGTCTCAGGTGGTAGATGTACCTATTGGAAGGGAGCATTTGGATGAGTATCATATACCCGATTATAATGTCAATCAGGGTACAACTGTGAGTATCATGTCTTCTAATATATTTTTTTATTATTTGTGATTTATTTATTTTGGTGTTGTCACCAAAATTTAAGAATTAAACTTATTTTATTGTTTATAGGATATATGGTTCGAAGCATATATGGTCTCGCTACAACAAAATATGTCTCTACAACAATTCCATTTTGACAATACAAAGGAACTACAATCCAAAATCCTTTACGGGTCTGGTTTCCGGGAGAGGTATGTCAGAGACTATCTAGCACCATATACATGTGAGTCATCCACCCCTGGGCAGTCTCGTGATTTGGGACCGTCGTCTTCTTCTTTTGTGTCAAACAATCAAGAAGATGCTGTCTACCATCCTTATAATGCGTCTGAACAAATCAATCAAAGTACAACGACGTTCCAAGATCATGGTATTGAACAAGATACATGGTTCCAAATGTCGTAACCGTACAATCAAAATATTTGAACGGATACTTTTTTGAATTTCATAACGACTTTTTTTTAATCAAAACGGTAATTTTTTTTGTATTTTGTATATAACTGCTAGTTGTTTTTTTTTATATGTACTGGTCATTTTCATTGTCTAACGCTAGTTTTTTTTTGGGGGAATTCTATATGCTCTCATAATATATCTATATATACAATATCATGAACCTCCCAATTCAGTTATCCAAACATTATATTCTATTACTTAAAAAAAATGTGATTCAACAATGACGAAGATGTTTCTCTTGTGCAAGCATGGGTTCATGCAAAAACCAATATTCTTATCACAGTTCAAGCGAGCAACAACCAATTACGGAATATTGTATTTGAATGTTTTGAAAACTTATATGGAAATCCAAATGCGTGAAAGAAAGCAAGCCTTAAAACTAGGTTCAATGTTATCAACGAGGAGGTCCTCACTTTTGTAACAATTCAGAATGAAGTTAACATACGAAATCCTGGAATGTCGTACGAACAAAGGGTAATAATTTTATACTCCCTCCATTACTTTTTAATAGGCCAGTTTCCTTTTTTGAGAAAATTAAGGAAATTAAGAGAACTAATTATTGAAAGTGGTCCTCTAGACACTTGTCAATAAAAGAAGTGAAGTGAAATGGTCCCCATGACACTTTTCAGCCAAAGAAATAAGTGAAATGGTCCACATAACACTTGTCATCAAAAGAAGTTAAAAGAAAAGTGGTCCCCGAAAATTAAAGTAACATTTGACTTTCCCAATTAGGAAACTGGCCTATTTTTTTGAAATATTTATTTATAGAAACTGGCCTATTAAAAAGTACCGGAGGGAGTAAGATATATCAATTTTATTAAATTTGAACTATTTTAACTCATGTTCCCGTTTCTTTTTAAAAATTCCAGAAAAGTGATGTTCATTTAGGCTATCTTAACCAGACATACAACAATTTTCCTCATGATGAATGCTATCAGCTCTTGAAAGCAAGCTTTGAGCCCTAGAATCCCGATGAATTATAGATATATCATTAGCATAATTTATCACCCGGATGTTCCTGCATCAAATGTTAATCAAGTCTTCGGCTCTACAATCCTGAAGAATGATTATATTTGAATGTATTATCTTATATTTATGTAATCTTTTATCTTGTTATGTTCTTGCAATTTAGATTAAATAACTTTAAATAAAGTTAACATAACTAAAACTGAAGTTCCACAAAATAGAAAACAAGAATAGAAATATTGAATAAAAATACAAATCATTTATCGTAGTAATCACGATTGCACTTAGCACGTGCAACAAGCCTTTAAACCCCTAGGTGACCCTAATGGACGAGTTATAGTCTCACGAGGGTTACAGAAGAGATTTACCCACAAAATCTACTCAAACAGTTATGAGACATTCGATCTTCATTGGGTAAACCAGAGGAATTGTCCGCCGATTGATACTCTGACATTTTGGATACCATGAAACTATAACTTTCATCAAATGAAAAAGCTTCCCCCTTTTCCTCCAAATAACGCGCTTTAACGACTTCGTGCTACAATAATACAACACAAATCACTCATTGTTATAATTCATTTAGCTTTCTTCGAAAACAACTCTAAAATACTTACAAATTGTTGAGGGGACATGCTCATATGGCTGGCGTTGAATATCTGTTGTTGAATACCTATAAAATTGCTTACGCCTTTTTGGATAATTTGGTACCTGTCATGAATTTGTTGAAGACTTCTTCTCTTTCGATTCCCATAATCTTGTCTATATTGGTTATATATCTTCGCCCAAAAGGTTTCGGGTACAACTTGACTTTCGGTGTACCATACTTTGATGATGGTCAAATCTTCAATTGGATCAAATGATCTCATTCTTGTGTTCGTATGAAGAGGTATATATATAAAGGTATAGAAAGTGGTGATTAGGAGTCTTGCAAAGTGTATGAAAATACATGTTTTTTTTTGGAGAAAGATAATACAATTTATAATATCCGTCAAAAATAGCCGTTATAAAGTAGTCGTTGGGATATAGTCGTTTGAAAGTAACCGTTATAAAGTAGTCGGTGGGACTAAGCCGTTATAAACAACATTACAATTATTGAATAAAAATCCAAATCAATTATTCTAGAGGATCACAGGGCATGATTTCCGGATTGTATTCAGGAATGTTGGCCTTAAAGATTAAATAGCACTCATAACATGTAAAGTTTGTACGGGTATTTAGACGGAACACAAATTTGGCCATTTCCTTCTAAGTAAGACAAACATAAAGCAAAGGGTTAGTGTTTGATTGGAAACAATTTTTCAAATATCATAACTATTTATGATGAATTATAGTAATCTCAATTTTCATGTGTTGTGGAGCGTAACCATGAATCCTTCTTTGAATGTCAACGTACTTGCGTACCACTATTTGAATTTGAGAAATTTGTTGTTGAAATTGTCTTTTGTTTCGGTTATTATCATTTCCAAATGCTTGTACAAAGCCGTCGAACACCACCGTCCATTATTCATTGCGGAGAGTTCTGGAACATCTTCAATAGGCAGAGTAGCGTCATTTACAAATGTTTTGGTGATTGCAACATCTTCTTCTACAGTATACCCAACCATTACTATGTTATCTTCAGAAACAAAAATGATAGGAGATATAGAGGATACTAAGTTTCCTATTTGAATTGAGGAAGCTTATGAAAATTTATAAAAGGCACTGAAAGTATGCGTTAGAAATTATCCGTTAAAAATTAGCCATTACAAAGAACCCATTAAAATAGTCGTTACAAAGTAGCCGTCAGTAAAAGAAATAAAATTCAAATTTTCGTAACTAAAAATATATATTACTGGCAAAAAGGAAACTACACTACCGAAACTGAAATACAACATTACTTAAATAAAAACCAATGAAACTAAGATATTAAAAATAATCCAACTCAATAACTTAAAACTAAATTTTTTTTTTAAATAAACTGAAATGATTATGTCCCTGCCTCTCCAGTTGCTTAGCCAATACGGCATTCTGTTTTGATTCAAGTACTTTTTTGCATTTGGAGCCAGTAATTCTATATTCATTTGCATTATTTCCCTTTCTTCTCTCTCTTGATTATGTTCAATTTTTTGTTGTGTTGTATCTAGCATCCTTTCCATAATTTGGTTTTGTTGTAGCTGACGAGGTGCGACTATCATTCGGTATTCTTTTAGATAATCAAAAAGTTTACTGCTGGCTTCGCTCATTTGGGAATCTTGCGATGAGGGTGTAGCGGGTGTGCTTAGTCTAGAGCCCTTTTTGGTAGCTGTGGTTTTCTTCGCATCTCTTGACTTGCGGTTATCACTTTGTACCACCAAAGGACGATCCAAGTATTGTAGTTGGGATCGTACTAGGAGTATATCCTTGTGGAAAAGGGATACCACAAGGGAAATTAAAAGCGTTAGTACTGGGAGTATATCCTTGATTTGCAAATGGATTTTCGACAAATTGGCTAGAACATGGATTCTGAGAAGTTGGGGTTTGACCATAAAACATACATGAGGTATTTCCAACATGTTGAGATGACAGAGGACAAGAATCCAGATCCATATCTTCATCTCCACCTTCTTCTACATTTGAAACATCTTTAAGCATGTCGTACTCAATATATCGAGTAAAGAGTTTTTTGTGCATTTCACAATAAAGGCTTCTCGCCCTTATCATCTACATCAATGTAATCAAATCATTAATAAGATATACATAAATTAAATTGTTTACAAACAACATACACAATAACTATGATGACATATTTAGATAACATATCCGGTTATTAAGGTCCAAGCACGGATTAGTTGCATTGACTCTTGTAACACAGTCAGAAAAATTATCAACTTCTGATTTGATTACGCTAAACCGATTGCGAACAATTTTTATTGTGCGTGCGTGCGGATTCCCACCACAAGATTCTATAAATTTGTTAAAAAGAGTTTTGTATAATTCATTCTTATCTCTTGGATAACTTCCACCTATAACACAGTAAATATTAATAATGTGAGAATCTTCCAAAGTAGTAAATCTTGCTCCATGTTTTCTTTTTTCCTTTTGAGGTTGCGACATTATGATGAGCAAAGAAAAATTTAAAAAACCTCTAAAAAAGATAATTTGAGAGATTTAAGTGTGATTTAAGAAGAGGAGTTGGAGTGATTTGAATAGAGAGTTAGAGTTGTATTTATATAGGATTTTTGAGAAGTTTTTGAAAATATGACCGTTGCGATGTGAAGGTGGAGAAGATAGATCCGTTATTAGTGATGATTAGGTAGGGGTGTGGGATAGTTGTAATAAAAAAATGTCAAACAAATAAATTTACGGGTCAAAAATGCTACGGAAACTGAGTTTCCGTCTCACTTCCCTTTCCTACTACCCAGATAAAATGTGATCCACCTAATAGGTAAGGGGAGGGATTTCCCTACTTTTATAGGGGTATGAGAGACCATAGAGTTGTCAATTTGGATTTTTCCCTACAAATGAGGGATATGGAAGGAAAATGGGGCACCATAGTGCTTGGCCTAATAGGTTTCAAGCTAATACTTTGGGATATGTTTGTCTTTCAATACTCTAAATAAAGTACCTACTAAAAATAAGCATATTACAAGACGTACAATCTCATCATCTGCAACTTTGAAAACCATCCATTGAAAACCAACGAATTTTCACCCTTGAAATTTTGATTAGTAAATAGGGAAGCTAATATTCCGAGATGTGTCCTTTGAGATGCATATGAGTCATGTGAGTCGTAAAAACAAAAAAAATCAGCCAAATTAATGGTGGGCTAGGTATTACTCCCCCCATCCCACAGTTGACCTATTTATTTATAGATTTTGTCTTATAATAGATGACATATATCATTAAACAAGGAAGGGGATATTTCTAAAATTATTTTTTTAATCGATTATTGTTAGCATATGAAATATGTATAACTTAATAGGAATGTTTATATTCATTAGTAGGTGTTTTAAAATGCTTCTCAATGGTATAAAAATTACGAACATCCATGGTGTAGTTTGAGAGATAAATTATTTCTAAATTTTATTGGTTATTATCCATAAAGGTACAATTGTAAAAAAAATACTCTTTTCCCTTTTTTTCTTTAAGAATTGTGCAAACTTAAACTAGGTCATCTAATAGTGGGACGGAGAGAGTAGAATTTACCATGATATTTGTATGGTAAAAGGTATACTAGAATCTATATTTAACTTTGGATTTAGTTATTGCAAGTCACTATAGTGGGCAAAAAAAATTCTTTTCACGTACTATATATTCGAGGAAAAACATGATGCTATACTAGTTCTCAATGCCATTCTTATGGTAAAACTAACTCTCAGAGTGAGCCCAAAATACCAGGAAAGTTCTTTAACCTAGCCTCGTAGTTATGCTCATTTCTCAAACCTAGACTCGTCGTTAGGCCTCTCATACTTGGCCTCAAGTTAGGTCAGTTCTCGGAACTAGTCCTTGTCATATTACTAAATTTAATAATTACCGCTAAATTTGGCATTCAACTAGAGCATATATGCTACAATATAGATTTAGCTAGGCCTGTTGTGATGAAAATTATAGCATACACGTCATATTTTGGCAACAATAAGAGCCATAGCCCTGATAGTTTTACTATGGAATTCTATAAGATTGCTTGGGATGTACTCAAGGTTGATCGAATATTGCAAGGAATTTGAAGCTACTAGTATGATGGAGTGGAGATTAAGTTGTACTAATATTACACTCATCTCCAAGTGTAATGGTGATGTTAATCTTCACAACTTTAAGCATATCAGCCTAGTTAGTAGTGTTTATAAAATTATCTACATGTGTATCGTAGATGTAATGAAGTCTTTTGTTCATGGAAGACAAATTTGTGATGGCATTCTAATAGAGTCTGAAATAATTGATTTTATGCCGAGGTTGAATGAAACAAGCATTATTTGTAAAGTAGATTTTAAAAAGGCTTTTGATAATGTAAAATGGAATTGTATTGATATTACTTTCGCTAGATTTGAGTTTGGCTTGTGATAGACACATTTATGCATCTGAATTGTCCATAATTTTTTATATTGTTAGTATCCATTTTAGTACTAATTTTGGTATTTTATATCTTTGTAGGTATTTTTGGAGAATTAAGCTTTCGCGGGAAAATTGGCTAAAAAAAGTGGCATTTGCACCCCTGGAGGAATTGCTAAGGGCACTGTAAAAATTTACTAAAAGCACCAAAGGATAGCTGCTAAAGGGACCCACGGATTGGTTAAGGGATGTCCATATTCTTCAACCTTTTGGAATATGAAATTGGCGGGAAAATATTGGACAAATTTAGGGCTCAGAAGGGGTTTTAATGAGACTCAACGGCTGAAATCAAATGAATTTGTTCCTGGGACTTAGAAAGGGATGATATGGGTCTTTGTTTCGATCAAAATTGACTATAATTTGATTGGGAGTAAATCAGGATATTTGGCCGGAATTTGTCATCTTTTCCTGCGTAACTTTCTGAATTTCTGTTGGACTTTCTTATGGGCTTTGGGTTAATATGGGCCTGTTATGGTCGACTAAGAGCAACTGCAGTGGACGACTAAATCCAAATTTTTAGTCGAGTGGACTAGCGTAGTGGGACGGACCATCGATCAAAATTTGATCAAAGAGTAAAACCCAGACCAAATTTGGTCGGCGATCAAGACCAAACCCAAATATAGTCGAGCGGTCGTATAGTTCACGCCCCACCATCAGTCGGTTATATAATCTACGTCCCACACCAGGCGTACGTAAAGTCCCCGCACCACACCAGGCGTATGTAAAGTCTACGCTCCACATGGGGCGTACGCAAAGTCTACGCCCCATTTTTTTTTTTAATTTTGTATGGGGCGGGCATTATACCCCCGCCCCATTCTTTGTTTTCCAAAACAATTTTAGTGGGGCGGGCTTTATACCTCCGCCCCACTTCTTTCTTTTTTTTTTCTTTTTTTTTCTCAGAATCTCCCCAATCAGGCAGACGTATAGCCCACGCCCCACGCCAGGCGAATATATAGTGTACGCTCGATCAAATTTAGTCTTCCACCCGTAACGTCACACACCAGACTAAACTCAAATTTGATCGTTTGTTTTGGTCTTTGATCTTTGGTTATGATCGTACCACTGTGAACGCTCTAAGGATGGTAACTTGTTTGAATTAGAAAGCAGAGGAAGTTTCCACGTAGATTTGATGGAACAGAAAAGTGAAATATTCTCGGGATTTTTCCGAATTATTTTTGGGGATTGAGGGTGTCTTGGGAGGGTCTGGATCTCCTGTCCCCCTTTTCCATATCCCCTCATGTCCCATCAACCATATCATGCCATATATCTTAAAAATATTCACGTAGTACCTCAAAAAACTGAACAGTTATCTATAACAGCAGGAAGTATTTTGACGATATTTTTCCATCTTCTACTTGATCTAATCTTGATTTTGAGTTACACTAGAAAAAATGGTATGAAAATAATTTAGCAAGGCTTAAGATTCTCGGCTATTTTTCTAATAATCAAAGAAAATGAAAAACAAAAAAAAATCAATGTTGTATCTTCATATTGATCAATCTACGCAAAGAATATCATTTTTCGGCTTCCTTTAAATGCTATTTGTTGTTCTCTGGTTCAAAAATATTCTCCATTAAGCAACAATGAGTTCTCATCGTTTAACTGTGTGATCTATCTTTTAAACTTTGGATAAATTAGGGATAGACGTTAGTTGATAAATGATTTTCTTTTTCGGACCGGATTTATGGTCTATCCAATATAGTATTCCAGTAGTATGTAGGATTTATAGATAGAATGAATCTTGTATGTAAACCCTAAAGTCAAGACGATGAAGAAGACATAGCGCTGCTATTTCTTAAAGATAACGCCGTTAACTTGGTTATTATATGCTTGACACGTGTTTTATTATAATTGGCGCGACACGAGGAGATATAGGAAAAGGGGACAGGGGATCGCGAGCCGTCTTGGGAGTATTTTACTTCATACTCCCTCCATTCCACTTTAGATGATATTTTTAAAGTTTTCACGCAGAGTAAGAAATGGAGAGAGATATTAAAAAAATCTACTTATGCCCTTGAGAAAAGTTTTCAAACATTAATTGTTATTTGTGTGTTTAAAAATAAACTTTTGGTTCCAAAAAAAAATGTGGGGGTATTGATGGTAGTTTTGTGGGAAAAATATGAAAACTATCAAGTAATGTGGAACAAAAAATAACCCTAAACACTCATCTAAAATGGAACGGAGGGGGATGAAATGTGTTGAAGTGTGTAGGAGCAACATAAGACGCAGAGAACCAAATACAGGCGCGTCAAGGAACTAAATGAAGGAATTATTCCCGTGGTATCGCAGAGGAGGAAAGAAGATTGTTGCGAGTTATTACGAAGGATTTGGGGGGTATGTTGAGTATAAAAGAGGTTCTGAGGTACCAGAAAATGGTTACAGAGAGTTTTGAATAGAACAGAGACCTACAAATGAAGAAATCAAGCTCTGCAGTAATTCTGCTGTTGCCGCCATTGAAGAAGAACGAAGAAGTGACTCCCAGAAACAGTCGCAAAGATCAGTCTTATATTCAACAACAAGTAATATCTATCGCTTACGGTTCCACTCGCAATAGAGTTTTCGTAACTGTACGGCTTTGGTCACGGGAGGTCATTAGCGATTCAAAATCGTTGTAAGCAATTTTCATTATTTTTAATACAATGATTAATCGATTTTTTTCCATATCTCTTCATATGAGTAGCTAATTTATTCTCCAGGGTTTTGGAGGAAGCTATTTTTGATATGTACAGTTAATAGTTTTATTTCTTTTACAATAGTTACTCTTTTATTTGTGCTATTCATGACTAATAATTTCTCTTTTATGAATGCTTTATTTTAATTGTTTTGGGTAGTTTCTGCTACCTTTTATAAGCGAAGGAGGTTATATTTTTGTGTAACGACGAGAGTCGCATAATTAATTATAAATATTTATCTTCCAAAACCTGAGATTGGGTTCAATATGGTTTTGAGTATTTTATGAGTAATTGTTTGAGATAATAAATTATTAATTTTACAACCACCAGAAATAGTGGAATTCAAAACCCTAGGGTTATCTTGGTTAAAAGAAATTAATTAGTTTTCGAGTAGTTTGTCTTATAATCTTAAAACCGACCTTTTCAAAAGTCCGAAAATCGAACCTTCTATTTACCACTGTAAAAACTACATCAACTTGAGATGGAGGAGCTGGATAAAGTGGTATATTTAAACACCAAGATTTGTTGTTTCATTAATCTACTAACCTGTTCAAGAATCAAAAAGGAATTAGGCAGGGAAATCATATTTCTCCTTTTCTATTTATTGTAGTAGCTGGTTTTATCTTTGATGATCAAGAAAGCAGCTGGTGAAGTTTTAATTGCTGGTTGTCAAGTTGCTCCAACTGGTATTACAATTACCCATTTACAGTTTGCAAATGATCTCATTGTCTTTTTAAAAGATGATAAAGTTCATATTAGGATCTTGGAAAGCATCCTTATGGTTTTGAGATTGTATCAGGTTTTAAAGTGAACTTCAGGAAGAGTACAGTGGTTGGTCTTGGACAACTACATAATGCTGAAGTTTGTGTTGACATTTTTGGGTGTGGTATGTCTCAACTACCAATGAATTATTTAGGTATTCCATTGAGCGTTAAGTCAAAAAGTAAAGAAATGTGGTCTGACATTATTCAGAAACTTCATTGAAGCTTGCTGGATGGAAGAAATATTATGTTTCGAAGGGGAAAAGACTTGTTTTGATTCGAAGTGTGCTTGCTATCTTACCCACTTATTACTTTTCTATGTTTCAGGTGCCTATGTATGTTGCTAAAGAAATGGAAACGATCGTGAGAAGATTTCCTAAGTGAAAAGACGAGGGTACCCAAATATACCTCAAAGTAAAACTTTTCCACCTATAAGTCCTTTCTCCGAAAGTGATTGTCTACTGAGTCGAGACAATACAACAAATCAGTTCACACTTCGTGTGATCGTTTATGGACACGAGATCGAGACAATACAACAACGAAGTATGTTTACTTGATAAAAGTTTCGGACTTAACCAAACACAATAGGATTACTTATCAAGTAAATAGGAATTAACGTTTGTGTAATTTACTTTTAAATTATAATAACAACAATTATAATTGCGGAAAATAAAAGTAAATGACACAACAAGATTTTGTTAACGAGGAAACCGCAAATGCAGAAAAACTCCGGGACCTTGTCCAGAATTAAATACTCTCAGGATTAAGCCGCTATACAAAATCAAACCAACTTCGTATAGTTGAGACCAAACAACTAAACCTATACTTCACCTAGTTCCGTCTGTATTCCCACGCCTCCGACCTGTAATAATTCACGTACTTGGAACAATTTCTTTGGTTCGTATTCCAAACAGTAAAGGAACAACAAATCTGTTTGGTATCAACTCTTTTCAACCAAGTGATGTGAGTTCGACAAAATGCTCTTCTGTTTATCTCAATAAACACCTTTGTCAGGTTCTTAGATCTATTTTATTATCAACTATCAAAGTAATTGTTAAGATTTTTCAATCAATACTTTTAATCACAAATAATTGTATTGATGCCGATCTACGCAACAAATCAATCTAATCTACCACAAGGATAAACCGATTATAGTTGGATCCTCTTTTACCGAAACATGTATTGTGCACACCAAAGATTATGAACCCAAATCAGAAATCTTTAAAGTATTCTTTGTACTGAAATCTTCTTAGTTCTTCAATACACACCTGCACACAATCAACTTGAATCTCTCGTGATCAATCACGCACAGAACGAAGTCTGTTAACAATGGATTATCACATGACGTCTTTAGATCTATCAAAAGTATAAAGATCCCCGTCGAAACTTCGATCTAGTTTGAGTGAATCTTATATCAGAAGAGAAGATTCTCAAGCATAAACAAACTAGGTGCACTCAAAGTTCAACCACCGTTAGTCAATCAAATTAATCGAAAACAAAAGATAAACCGCAATTATCTAGTTTCCCACCAACGATACTAATAGAGCTTCTCAATCCCAAAGAAGTCTTTAAACTGAGCGGCCGTAAGAAATTTCGCCTAATTAGGTTACTCTCCTCTCCGAATAGGAGGCTTCACCAGTAGCAGCACAACTGAGATAGTTTTGCTGTCTCTGAGGATTAGTTTGCTCGAAATGCAAACTTTGATATTTATAGACCAAGGAAGTTTGGACACCAAGGAATTTCCAAAACCAAAAATATTCTCAAGATATATATATAATATATTCCAGATTCGGTTTCCATAATTCATGGAAATGCTTTGTCCAAATAATGACCAAAAATCTCTAGAAAATCTACAACTATTAAATGCACATTACTAATTTTCATTTTCCATAAAATTAAAAACATTAAATAAAAAATTCTCAATTTATTTTATTCGATCCGGTTTTTTTTTTCCTTTAGCTATTAAGGAATAACTTTGAACAATTAAAGATAAGTGTTACTACACATGTTCAAAGTATGTCGACATCCTTACTTTGTAAGTCCTCTTTCATACTTACAACCTTGAAACCGATTTGTCACACTTCCAAACAAGTTTATAATTGGTTCATCTGACTTTCAAGGACTACGTGATTGATCAATAACACTCAATCTCCAAACATGGGTTTCACGGTTCTACCAAAACAAGTTTCGGTTCTACCTCCATGTGAGTACTTTGCATAGTCACGCTAGTTACCAAAATTTGGTTGACTAGGTACTAGGATCGGTTCCCACCATATATATGGTATCTAACTTGTACTGGCTGCACATGTCCATAGGACCGGTTCCCCTTTGCCTAAAAACGTGTTGCACATGTCCATAGGATCGGTTCCCCTTTCTGCTAAAAACTTGTTGCACCTCATACAAGTATCGATTCCTCTGTAAGGTTGCACCTCTTACTAGGATTGGTTCTCCTTTACCCAGAGTCGGTCATACCAATAACACTAAATCGATCATACCATCTCAGGTGATTACTTAAGATTGGTTTCACTAATAAAAGTCATACCAATACAAAAGTCAGGCCTTTGTGAATAGTTTTACCAGGAACATAAACAAGCCATGAGCGGTTATACTAATAACACATATTGGTAGTTCAAAAGATATGCAATGAATAACAATACCAATAATGCCTGGCGATTTCTCTTTCGATTCACAAAACAAGTTCATGAATTTACTTCCTTAAAAAAAATGTAAAACACTGTTTCCTAAGATGAAATCTTCACCTTATACCCATACATAATCACAATAGCATTCAAACGATTATGTCGACGTCTTATCTACAAAGTTTAATGGTTAAGAAATAAACCTCGTATTGTATTCCTTAATACTATGTCTAACTATAATCATTCATGCTTCGCAGTTTTGTTTTCAATATGCATGACTTGAAAGATACTTAGGGAATGAAACAGTTCAAGTCAAATATCACTAACCTCAAGTGGAAGGATGATGTTGTCGTTGTAGCTCCTTACTTCTTCACTTCTTCAAGTCTTCACAATACTTGTAATGTATCATATCCTAATACTTTCAAGCTAACCTATACGAAGTTGACTCTAGTACATAATCAAGCGATTCTTAAAATGAGTTTTGGCTCACTAAAATATGATAATCAAACTTGACATACCAACGCTTGGTGGGTTCAACCGATCTATGCTCTAACATCAAGAGTTTTAATAATTCTACCAAGAAAAATAGTCGGGTGGCTTGGCCCAAGGTCAATTATCCCAAATGCAGAGGTGGGGTTGGTATTAAAATGTTGCATTTGGTTAATAAAGTGCTTCATGCTAAGTGGATTTGGAGGTATGGGAGAGGAAAACATGTTCTTTGGAGGAAATTATATATTAGAAGATTGGTGGTGCTTCTGAAGCTATCTTTCCAAACCACACTAAAATTTCAGTTTTTCATAGCCTATGGACTGGAATTTTGAAAGCTAAGGATTATGTGCAAAATAATACTAAGCGTACATTGAGAAGTGACGTTCCTGTGTTTATTTCTGGGATGATATCTGGTTGGTAAACAACCTTTAAAACATCATTTTACATCTCTTTACAAGATTTCTAGAAAGAAGAAAATTGTATTGAAAGATATGATATCTGATGCAGGTGCTTGGGACTTTAATTTTATCAAGAATCTATCTGAACATCAGATTATTGAGGTTGTTCAGATGTCGCAACTTATTGGTGATCCTACTGATTTACTCATAGATGCTGATGATGACAGAAAATGGTTACGAGGGGACAGTTTTTCTGCTGCTAATGCCTACCTTTCTTTGGAAATTGATGGTCTATTAAGATTTCCAGATAAGCAATTATGAAATTCTATTTTTTTTGGTCGGTAAAGAATTTGGTGCTGGTGAATTTCGAACTCAGGTTACTTGTATCATCACCCAGTAAATTATGAAATTCTAAAATATCCCTTAGTTTGTTTGGTCTTTTTGCTACAATGCTAGTCCTACTTTGAGCTATTTGTACAATGCAGGCTTGATTCAAGATCAAAATTGCTTGGTGTGCGGTGCTGCTACAGAGACTAATGAGTATCTTTTTTTAAACAGTAAGTTAGCATATGAAATGTGGTCATATTTTCTGGATAGTTTTGGTTTGAGATAAGTTTTCACTATAATGTTAGAAATGCTCCGTGGGAGTGGAGGAGCAAGAAAACTCCGTGAGAATAAAAAAAATGTGAACCTTTACCTTATTGCCAGATATGCATCCATAAACTTGTAATATTGTTTCTTGGTGTCTTGTCACTTCTTCCGCGTTCTTTTTAAAAAAGTCGAAAGAAAACAAAACAAAAAATAGAACTGGCAAACATTATATATACGGTCTAAGGTCATCAATAAATAAATTGGGATATGTAAAATAGTGTGGCCTACTGTCTCATGAGGGTTAAGAAAGTAACTTTTCAATTTAAAACAACATAAAAGTGGATATATATGAAGCTAGAAGACCTGCACAACAGTTGCAGGCTTGCAGCACATAATAGAGATTCACCACTTGAAGCACCTCCTAAACTCAAATCGAGTATGTGGTCATTTTGATAAAAATCTGGATGTTACAATACTAAATTTTAGAGAGGCGGCGAGTATAGGCTGCTTGTGTCTGTTTTCTTTCTATAATTTCAAATAATTATGAGTTTGAGTGTATGGTTAATTCTGAAATTACCTAGAACTTGGGAAAAGGATATAATAAATAAGTAAATCGGCGTAAATAGGTCTTAACTTAAATATAAATAAGCCGTTTTTGCCATTCGAACTGCACAAAAGTGAATATGAAGCTAGAAGATCCCCAAAACAGATGCTACGCGTAAGAGATTCACCACTTCACTTCCAATTGAGTGTCTGCTGGAAGTGCATATATATATAACTTTGATTAAAATCTAAAAGCAGCCCCAACTCAAAACCATGAACCTCTCCACCACACAACATAGAACTTCCTAGGCGATTGATTGGGATGACTTCGGACTCTATGTTTCTGGTTGCAAACTGACTGGAGACTCGGCTGAAAAAACAACAGCAACAACCAAATATAAATAGGGAATTGCACAAAACTAAAGAAATGATTTGCAATGAACTAATTCCTGGTTCAAGTTAGGGAAAGAAGCAAACAATCAGATGCCTAAGGATATAACATGGAACTCTAATGCGTCCATATATATATTTTTCTGGAAGCCTAATGCGTCCATATATTTCTGTCGGAGTAAAAACATTTCTGGAAAGCAAAAGGATAAAAAAGAGAGTAACGAACTTGCCTTTTAATATTTGATCAGCTATCCTTCCACTCATATATCATATAGCCAAAGAGTAAATTGCAAAAGTAAGTTCTAGCCACTGTATCAGCATTTGTATCTTTCCGCTGTTAAAAAAATGTAATATATATTCATTAGTCAGTGCTCATTTTTACACGTCTACAAAACTTCTTATGTGAACGACAACCGAAGCAAGATCAATACACATCAAGGAGAAAGATGAGGTGTTCGTACATATACTGCATTCTGCGTCGTCCGCAAGTCATTCATGGCTTCCAAGTGAGCCTGCTCAATCTGCTCATAAAGACTTCGAAGATTGCTATCATTAATCTGCTTAAACACAACAAGGAGAAGAAAACTAAAAATTTGAAATGGGGAGCTAAGCTAAGGCATCCTTTGACACCATTTTACATAGTAATATGAATACATTTCAACAGCATATGAAATAAGCTTCCACAGCAAAACATAATTAACGATATTAACCTTAGGTGTAAAACGTGCCTGTCCGGCACAGCCCAAAACACGAAGTCGCGTGCTTCACGTGCCATGTGCCATGTTGGGCTGTGCCAACGATTTAAACGTGTTGTGTCGTGCTGGCACACGTGCTATAAACAATTTGAGATCATTTAATGATATACATTAAGTCGGACATTATCACGATATCTAAATAGACAACATATAATTTGAAATTATGTCATGTGAATTAATGTTGTAGTCAAATATATATAGGTAATGACATTATAACAACGATATTGAAATATATTTTCCAAATATTTGGGTATCATATGTGTAGTATAAAAATAAGCCGACATAAAATGTCAAAAACTAGCTAGAATTTGTAAAATATACACAAAATGTGATGTATTATACCTTGTTGTTATATTGTGTATTTGTGCATGCTATGACGTGCTTTCTTAATGTGTTGTGCTGGGCTGGGCCACGTGCTGTGCTACTGCGCCGATTAGGCTAACCCAGCACAGCCCACGAAACTAACGTGCTGCGCCGTGCTGGGCTGGACTGTGCTCTGATTTTTTCCTGCTGGGCTGGGCTGTGCTCGTGCTAGCACAGCCCAATTTACACCTTTAAACCTTTGCTTTGACATCTTTACTTATACTATTTTCGATCCCATATCTACTGTTACCAAAGAGAAACCGAAAGATTGATCTTGCGGGATTTCTTAATGCCATCTTCTCGTTTTAATCTGTAAACCAAGAAAAACCTTCTATTAACTGAACTGAAGTTTGTAAGTGGGAAAAAATAAGACGATAAAAGTGATTTCCATACTGGTTTCAAACTTAGTAAGCCTTAACTTATGCCCGAGACCTAGGAAGGTGTTTGGATACCTTTGTGAAGTTGCTTTTGGCTTTTCGACTTTTAGAGTTAAAAAGTTAGAAGTTAGGTTGGGAATAACTTCTAGAAGCAAGAAGACCGTTTTTTGTGTAGCAAAATATTTTTTGCTTTTCTTTAGATACAACAGAGCGAAGCTATATTGGTATAATATAATGTTCATTTTCCGAATAACAATTTATGCTCCATAGCATCTCGATGGTTCAGACTCCTACGTAGTAACGTATGAAGCTTTTCACGGGAAATTGAAGCTAACCTATAATGGTGCATACTATTGAAGCTATTCAGAAGATCACTAATTCAGAAGCCAATAGAAAAACCCTAGCTAATAATAACCAGGAAATAAATAAACATTAGCACTAATTTTGGTTGCCTGAACGAACAAGAACAGCAATAAAATAAAACTGATCGTACCAAAACATAGAGAAAATTTAACCCTACCCAGTCGACTTTATCAGCTCCAATCCCTCCCTCCCTAGGTGATGCAAGGCGCGAAGAAGATGGATTTGGTATAAGCCGGCGGCGTTGTGTTATTTAAAGGGCAAGACTCCTTCTGTAGAAAATGATTTCGGCACGTGTCCCCTTGTAGTTATCTGTATATTGTTAAGAAGATAAGAGACGCCGGCTGGAAAAAGGTAAATCATATAGAGTACATTGATCTCGAGCTCAACCAGGTACGAAGACCTCTTTGGATCTCTCTTTCTATCTCTAGCCAAGGTTGTGTTACATCTGTCTGATTCATTAGGGTTTTCAAAGTTTCTCGAGTTTATTGAACGTGGGATAAATAAACCCATCTGTTAGGGTTTTGTTTCTGCTTCTATTCACAAAAATTACTTATCATCACTAAAATTTTCATCTATTCTTTCACAGACGAACCAGTAGAGTGATGGCAGCATCGAACTGGATCAGGACCAGAAAGGTCCTCGGGGACATAGCTCATAAGCATAATGAAGCAGTTTTCAGAAAGGTCATTGACACTGCCAATGAACCATGGCAAAAATCCTTGAAGGACTTGGCCAGGAATGTCTCTGAAATTCAGGTATTACGAATATGGCTTTTGTGTTAATAATCTGTATTAATTTCTGTGTGCTTGTTTCTCTTTTACTGGACCGTGTATATTATTTTTTGCACTGTAGGAAAAATCCACTCACATATTCGACAATCCAAGTTTGTGGCAGGAAGCAACTCTTGTCGATCAAGCCAAACAACAGCTCGACGAGACTGTTGATAATCTAATCCATCAATATAAGATCTCAAGGGTAAGCAGGCCTCTCCTGCTATGGCATCTATTGTGGCAAATATTTTAGTATTGTTACTGTAACTTGTTCTGCGTCCACTTTATTAATCGACTGCACATAGTTTTCAGGTGCCTGTTTCCACACCAGGACTAACAAACACTTTAATGATTCTTGTATGCTCACTAGTTTCAACCAGTATTTGGGGTGGAAAAAATAAGGCAAGTTTTGTTGTTCTTTTTCTATTTTATCTTTTCGCATGATATGTTTCAAACTATTCTGCCAATACTCTTTTTAAAAAATGAAGAATCTTTGAAGTGTTTTCTGTGGGCAATGGAATAGATATTTTAGACTCGTTTACTTCATCAACTTTCTCTAATGTTACGTTATTCCATTTCTTGGTTTCTTTTATATAGTTGTATGCACAAGGTGTAGATCATCTTCATCAACTGCTGAGTAGCTTCATTTAGGTGCTTCGTTATGTTATGCTTATACATAAAATGTGAAGAATTTACGTGAATTTCTACATTTTTATATGTAGCTTTAGGTTCTATCTGGTGTCCTCTCAAACTCCGCAAGCATATTTTCTTAATTCTTGTTGTCGAATTTATGGACAGCTAGGGTCTTTGTTTCTGTAAGAGTTTTAGTGTGACCTTGCTGAATTATCTATCGATCTATCAATAAAAACTAGTTGTTGCAAGTGGCATTGTCTGTTTAAACCACACCCTTAAGGGTGAAAGCCCCTCCCATGATGATGATGATGGTTGGTTACCGAGAAAACTGAGGGTCTCGGACTCTCGGCTAAGATTTAGGTTGGGTTTAGTAATGTTTTTATTTTTCCAAAAACATTTTTAAAATTTATATATGTCAACAATTTTTAAAATTTGTGTTTGGTAAAAAAATATTAAAGCGCTTTTTATCCAAAACACTTCCTAAATTCTTCAATTTTTAAAAGTTGGGGTGGAGTAGCTTTTAAAAGCTACAAAAACATAAGTTCTGGTCTCACCTAAAGTTAATGCTTGATTTGATATTTTTATCTCTACTTTATTTTATAAATGACAAATGTTACCCTTAAATTTATATACAATCAATTTTTCATTTTTTAAATTTTATTCTTTAAATATTATTATATTTTATTTTCAAAGTATTTTATATACCATTTCATTTAATTTGTTAATAATAAAAATAAAAATAAAAGTGGTTTATTTTAGATCTCTACTTTATTTTAGTTTGATTTTTGTTTGAAAATTATATTTATATATTAAAAAGTGGTTAAGTAAAATAGTTATTTTTTTAACAATCATAATAATAATGAAAATTAGTAAATTTGATATTATATATATTTATATTTAATAGTAAAAAATTAATTATTTTTAAACTAATAAAATTGAATAAAACAATTTTCAGAAATGTTTGTTTTTGTCATTTGCTACAACAACAATGGTTGAATCTGATATTTTACCAAACACACTTTGATTTCTTTTTTAATCAACTTTAATTTTGATTAATTTTTTACCAAACGTCTAACTGTTTTTTTCTCACAGCACATCAACGCACAACAGAAAAGTGCTTTTACAAAAGCTGCAACAATGCCAAACTAAGCCTTAAGATGCTTTTCGACTTGTTGTTAAAAAGTGAGCAACAATTATAATACTCGTTTTGAATGACATTTAGAAGCCAATCTGGATTAAAAAAGCGACTTCATTTTTTTGAGCAGTTTTTTTTTTTTTTGCTTCTCCCCTTCGGCACTTTCTACTCTCTAATTGCCACATCCGAGTTTTTATATTCAGTTGGTTCTAACCAGACCAAGAGTCTGAACAACAGCAAAACAATATTTCAAAAAACTCTCACAGTTTTTGTTGGTGGATCCTAGTGAGCCCTGCCGGAGGACAATAAGGGGCCATTTATGGTGGGGCCCATTAAAAATTTTGTGAGGATGGTTTTCTCGTAGTCCAGTTTGGTGGTTCGCCAAGAATTTTTGTTTTATATTATACTCCCTCCGTCCCACTCCTAAGTGACCTATTTGAAATTTGCACAATTTTTAAGGCAAGCAAGGAAAATAGTATTTTTAATCATTTTTTACAATTATACCCTTATGAATAATAACTAGTGAAATTTAAAAATGGTTAATCTCTCAAAATACTCCACGGATGTTCGCAAATTTCATACAATTGAAAAACATTTTAAAACACCTACGTAACAAATATAAACATGCCTATCAAATTATACATATTTCATATATTATTTATAATTAACTAAAAGGATAATTCCGGAATATCTCATTGTTTAGTGATATAGGTCACTTATCATTGGGACAAAATCTAAAATCAAATAAGTCACTTAGGAGTGGGACGGAGGGATTATATGCTTGGGGAGTTGGTGGTTCTATTGACCTAACCTCGTTGGGGACTAAATGTATTCTTTAGCAAGTGGAGATGGCTTCCGGTACAAGTGTGTGTGTTTGCGGTGCTGTAAAGTAAATTTGGAGGTGTAGATTTTGTCTCTCTTTATAAACAAATAATCTGAGTGTGTTTCATTTGAATAATGAGGTACTTGGAATGTTTTATTTTGAGTAATGAGAAAATTATCATTAATCATCACTGACTAGGTGGTCTTTGGTCTTAAGATTTTACTTGTTCCTGCTGGATCAATTTTCTTTTATCCCAAGTTAGCATGGCCATTGCTAATGGGCCTACATAGGCCCGTCCCTGACTACAGCTCTAAGAGATCTTTTTACTCTTCAAGATCAATTGATCGGGTCCTTAACCTCTTACTATGGATTGACATGATTTTATTTTTATTTTTTATGATCCTACATTTAGTCTAAAAGATTTCCAAATTCATTTTTTTGTTTTGTTTCTTTTAAATATTTTTAGAAAAATATGTTTAGGATAATTGTGATACAAATAAGTTTAATGACTACCAAAGTTTGCAAAAAGCAGAAAAAAAAAGTTTAGCTTTCCAGCAGGTTAGTTAGTCATTTCCGCCACCACTCGGCACCTTTCACCACCATACTGAAATTGAAAGTTGGAATCTTCCGTATATAAGAACAACTCAATCCCAATTCCAATACTACGTGAGATCAAGTTCTCGGACGTTAATTCTATTCAACCATCCATGAAAAGGAATATTAAGATTCGAGAACTGTGACAATAATCATAAAATCAAGTGTTTTTTTTTTGAAACAGAGATTTTCTATTCATATCTTGTTAGGAATATATGGTCCGCTATCTGACCAAGTCTGTCTAAGTCTGTTGTTATAAATGTATTTCCCAGTATCTGTAAAAGGATTTTGTTAGAATACAGGATCTTAGAAACCCAGACAATGTGGGACTAATAATTTCAACACGCCCTCTCACGTGTAGCCTCGTTGGGTCTAACACGTGGAACAATAAATCGGGTAACGCGGAGTAAAGGTGCGGTCATTTGACTCGACACAAATAGCCTGCTCTGATACCATGTTAGAATACGGCCATCCAACTCAAAACCAATTGACAATGAGTGGAGAGGTCCAAAGGATTATAAACCGCGGGATCTTAGAAACCCAGAAAATGTGGGACTAATAATTTCAACAGATTTGAACAATAATTTTGTAATAACAGATCCTATCAATTCTAAGATTTTTATAGCCTTTTCATGGATTCAGGTGCCGATCCAACTCAAAATTTTCTTCAATCAGTAGTGATTCTCACAGTCAGATCAATATCTCTCTACAAAATTGTATTATATATTTTTATCAAGAATCTTGTTGTTCATGTTCTCCTAGTTTTTAAATACTTTTTCAATACTTATTATTGGTCTCCTTAGCTAAGAGTTCCTAATACTGCTGAATTGCTACTCGTTGGATGAGTTTAGCTTGTTCTTTTCAACCATTACAATCAAAGTTGATTATTCCGGTACTTCATCATCGCCTACTTCTGTTACTTCAGCTAAGAATGCTTACTTTAATACATTGGAAGTTATTTTTTTGATGTGAATGATTCTACAGCTGGGCTTGTTGTTGTAGTTTGATACTTCCTTCTTCTGTTACAAATGATATTGTTATTTGTTCCAGTAATGCTGGCGTTTCTTCTCCATGTTACTGTCAGAGTTGGTGGTTATCAGTAATTCTCCTTTTGTTGTTTGTATAAGTTGTTTATCTTTAGAAATTTGCAAAATATGTAGTACTGAGTCTCCTTTGTTAGTACTATTACTACTGCTGCTGTTAGTTTTAATGGTGGTGCACTTTCATAACCTGATGTTGTTATTTTTTTCTTCATCATATGTTGGTTCCGACACTTGTGTTGCTGTCCCTGATGCTGCTGATGTTTTTGTTGCTGCAACATAGCTTGTCTTCTCATTCTGTTTCTCTTGGTCAGTTTGAGAGGGTGTAATGACTATTTGTTTGGTTTATCAAACTGCCTCTTGATGGCTGTAAACTTGAGACAATATTTCTTTTTCTTGTTCTCTTATCTCTTCGAGGAAGTGTACTGTTTTTCACATTGATTGCTTGTTTCCAAGCTATTACTGTGTTGTGCAAATAATAGCTTGTGGGGGGTGTATTAGGAATATATGGTCCAGTCAAGTCAAGTCTTGACTTGACCAAGTCTGTTGTTATAAATGTATTTCCATGTATCTGTAAAAAGATTTGAACAATAATTCTGTAATAACAATTCATATCAATTCTAAGCTTTTCATAGCTTTTTCATTTCCAAATAATGTAAAAAAAAATCTAAGAAACCAAACCACCCGAAATCACAGATAATGGAGAAGCTTCGGTGCTCCACCTCTTCTTGCTCAGCTTTTTAATAATTGGTTTAGTAATACATTGAAGTATCTCTCAATATTTATTTGTTTGTCTGATTGATTTGTGAAAAAACAAACCTAATAAGAAATAAGGTAAGCCCTAACTTGAATTGATGTCCAAAAATCCGATTCTTACTGCCAAGAAATAAACAAAGATTTATAAGAGCCACCACTAAAGTAGCTCAATATTGGAAAACAAATTAGAAATAAGACCTTGTTTTGTTTTAGGAATGTTGAGAGTTGATATATTAGGTTTCGGTGGTTTTTGGAGAAGAAGAGGAGGAAGAAAAAAACAGACGGTGGTTACTTCTTGTGTACAGCGGACGTGTGTTTATCACTTCCAAAAAGAGAGACTGGGCCATCGAAAAAAATTGTGCCTGTGAATAATATTGTGGCCCTGTTGGTGATTGCGGGTCTGGGTGACGGGCCGATTCAGTAAAATTTGGGAATTTACAAGTGAAAACTACTGTCAAACCCTTTTTTCTGTTTTTTTCCACTCTCAAACCCACGGGCGTACAAAGTCATGCGCGCACCCAGTTTGACAGACAAAATTTCTCTCGGGCCCATAATTTCCCAAATTCTATTTTCGTTTTGTATTTATTCCCAAACTAACGTCCAGAGAGGCGAGAGAGAAGGTGATGATTTTATCAACAAAGAGTCGATGAAGATCGTCATCAACGGTGGCTTATGGTGATTCAATCAACAAAGATGACCTCGCAGATAAAGTACATATCTCATCATTTAATCTAGATCTATCTTTTGAGATTACTAAAAAATTTTTAGGGTTCCTTACTGATTTTGTTTTATCTCCCTATGTTTAATCTGGTTCGAAAATCCATGGTCAGATTTCGATTCGGATATCTTAATCTTTTTTACCCATATTATCGATTTGAATTTCTTTAGCTTTTAATTTTGTATCTTATTTGATTTTTTTCTGATGATTTGGTTGATTAAGTAATTTTGTTTTTGAGGTGAAAAGAAAAGCCATTCTTTGATGGAATCTGTATCATCAAAACTAAGGTGCGTCCACTGCTAACAATTTGAACACCGCTAAATAAAGTACACCACTTTTAATCTTGTAAATATGAGATTTTTTAATGTCATTATATATGCTAACCATTTACACATTGTTAAGGACACTACTTAAATTTTTCTGCATACTCCATAAGAAATCATATCGTGTTTTCCTTATCCTATAGAAAGTGGGGTGGTAATTGGTGATCAAATGTTACCATCTAATCAGATTTATAAAATTAAATGTGTTTTCTTTCTTCTATCATGTTATATCTCTTTCAAAATTTTGGAGTAAATTAAAAAAAAAAAACATTATGAGCTACTGTCAAAATTCATATTAAGTTTTTAAGTTCTAAACTTCTAATTGTACAGATCCTGTGCAAATGGTTAGAGCAACCGTTCAATTTTAGTAAGTGTATGATGAAATGTTATGTCGATTAAGCGCTGAGAAATTATTCATGTGGATAGTATGCATAGATTAGTCATTTGGGAGTGCAACACTATTATTACACAAAGGGACTGTGTATAAACATTTTTGTAATTTTATGTGTCTTATACGTTTGGATATGCAGTCACCGGTGTGAAAGTAAAATGGAACAATTAGCATAACAATGTGGATGGAAGAGGATTCACTAAATATGTGAAGGTGGTGAAACTCCTAGTAGTCATCCCAGTCAGGGGTTCGGATCGTTTAATGGAAAAATGTTAGAATTCGGTCTTTATTTCACTTTCAGTAGGAGAACTTTTGAACTCTATTCAAGTTGTGGTTGTCTTGTGGTCTCCTTACTGTACTAATATGATCGTCTTGTGGTCTATTTTTTTCATTTGGTTTCTCTTGAGTTTTTTCTAGGAACAACAAATAAATCATTCATTGTTTTCACCGACTGGCAAGGTGAGAATAGACTGAGAATTTGAATATTTTTTCTTGCAGATTGTGATGGTGGCTGGTACGTAGTGCCACTCTATTTGATGATGAACAACTAATTGTATTTTGTTGTAATCGTAAGACTTATTATTTTATTGTAGTTGAAGGATTTTTGTAAGTTCACTTTTATAGTTTTTTAGTGTTTGGTGTTTATATTGTTGCATGCATTTTTCTGTAGTGGTTGCATAATCTGTTATGCGGTTATTAAAATGGCTGCATAACCTGTTATGTACCAGAGAAAATGGTTGCACAAGACATTATGAAACATTGTTTTTCCCCTTCAAGTGCTTAAAGAATAGATGCATAATATGTTATGCATTTGAAAAAATAGATGCATAATCTGTTATGCAACTACAAAAATGGCTGCATAACTTGTTAACTTATTATGCAGTCATGAAAATGGATGCATAATGCATCATGCAGCCTTTTTTTTTCTCGTTAGTACGAAAATCAACCGATAAATGGCTGCATAATATGTTATGCAGCTATGAAAATGTATGCATAATCTGTTATGCAGCAAAAAAATGGTTGCATAATGCATTATGCAGCTACCTATTTGTTAGCGCTAAGATAATAAAATGGCTGCATAATCTGTTATAGAGCTATAAATATGGCTGCATAACCTGTCATGCATCCGAGAAAATAGAGTTTTACATTCGAGAAAATGGCAGCGTAACCCATTTATGCAACAAAGTTTTTGTCAGCATTAAAATTGACCAGAAAATGGCTGCATAACATGTTATGCAGCTTCAAATTTTGTTGCATATTTTGTTATGCAGTCCAGAAAATGACCGCATAATTCATTATTCATTTTTTTTTGTGAAAATGTTATTTTTTAGGTTTGTACCGCGTTTTAATGGGTGCATAATTAAATAAGTGGATGAATGCACCAAAATATGGCTGTACAATTTGTTATGCATCCTTTGTGGTTGTTGCATAACATGACATGCATTCTTTTTTTTGTTAGAATGTTATTAATTTTAGGCATATCAATCGTTTTAGTGGTTACATAACCTAACTAGTGGATGCATAAATCAAAATGTGGTTGAATAATTTGTTATGCATCGTTGTGGTGTCTGCATAATGTGTTATGCATCCTTTATGGTGGCTGCATAATGGTGATGTATCCAGTTTTTGAAATTTCTCCCTAAAATTACAATCACCATTTGATTTTTTTCTTACAAAAATCAAATTTGATATTGTTGTTTGTACTCGTTTTGTAGAGCTCATTAAAAGCTTTCCAACGAGATAAAATTTGTAAAATTCCAAGGCACGGTTTTTTAGATGTGTTATATTCAAGTTTGTATACCAATTATACCCCGTAGAAAATAGGACGCATAACTTGTTATGCAGACTCTTTACTGAGCAGATAGAAAATCCAAAATTTCTTCCTTTTACAAGTAAACATATTAAGGATAACTTTGTCTTGTTACTCTTTTTTTATAATTTTGAATAATTATGGGTGTCACGGTAGGTGAAAAATATTTTGGGCCTACCAATAAGAATAGTATTTTTTGGGCCTTAGTCTAAGTTACAAAGTGGATTAAGCCGAGACACCGAGTCAGTAAAAAAACCAAACGTCATCTTAACATTTGAACGCTGGCTGAGTGAATAGTAGTGGCAGTTATGTCGTCCTCATTAAGCTCGCTCTTTCAAATTACAGCAAAAGAAAAAAAAAACGAATAAGAAAAAGAAAACATTAAAAGAAGAAAGAAAAGGGTTTTGAATTCGCAAAAAACCCTAAGAAATGGATGATTACACTAGAGAAATGATGGATCTAAAGACTCTTGTTACTCGTACTCTTGAAAAGAAAGGTGTTCTCGCTAAAATCAGAGTGAGTAAATTTCTTCTTTAAACCCCCCGCATTTTCATTTTTGATGATCTTGTTTCAGTTAGGTCTAAAAAAAGGGATGGTTTTTAGTCTGGGTTTTTTAATTGGTGTAATTGGGTGTTAGAAATTGATCTTCTTTGTCAAGTTCGAGATCCGGAGTAGATATTTCTAGGTTTATATCTCTAGGTAACAGATCCGGCCTACTGGGAGCTCGAGAGATTTGTTGATGTTGTGCAATTGATCCCGATTTTGCTGTTTTATTGGGTAGTTTATACAATATTGGGTCGAAATTTTGCCCTTTATGAATCAGAAGATTCAAATGTTAGGTTTTTGAGATGCTTGGGCTAAATGTGTGTCGAGAAAACTGACCCAAAGTAGATGAATTACATGATTGATTGAAGTGTGGAATGTTTTCCTGGTTTACATCTTGTATTTTCAGTTGATAGTATGATGGTAGTCATGGATGGTATGTCTTTAGGTCATATACTAATGATTTTACTTGTTATTGATGAAATGTGTTGTTAGGCCGAGCTTAGAGCAAGTGTATTCGAAGCGATTGAGGAGGAAGATCGTGTAATAGAAAATGAAGATGCTGTTCCTCCTGCATTACTTGGCAGTTGTAATGACCGTGCGAAACAGCTTCATGCTTCTCCTTCAGGTTATCTTTTTTAACCATTGCTTTTGCTTTGAAGATATCATTTTTTTACTTTATGTGATTGATTAGATGATTTGACTCATTGTTTGGGACGGACTTATGACTATAAACATTGAGTACTGGTTGATGAAACATGGGTATGGGTGTTGCCTGTAATGACATAATTGTTCACGGGTTCTGTCACTCGGTGGGATGACTTATCACAATAATCAAAAACAATTTTCAACTTTGTATCTTCACTACTACATATCTAAGTACTAAGAAAAATGATTAGGGGAAATTCTTATCTAAGAAAAATTCCAAGTAATAATCTTAACAAGATATGATTGGGGAAATTCTTTGTTAATTGAGGCAGTTTAAGAAAATTGGTATTCTTGTTTTGTTGTTCGGTTAAGATTACAAGAATTCATGTTTTTATTGTATGAATATTTGAATGTTTTCTTACATTCTTGTTGGATATGAACTTCAAGTGTGAATATCTTTGGTAGGAATTTTATGCCTATATACAGTGTAGCTAACGGTTTTAGATCATTGCCTCTTCTAATTTCTAATCATTGGGTTTATTTTGATGTGCTACATACAGGAAGGATACTAACAGCACTAGTATGTGAATATTTGGACTGGGCACAACTGAACCACACTCTAAAAGTCTATCAGCCTGAGTGTAATATGGTAAATTACTTTGTCTATCCTACATAGGAGAAATTATTGCACTTCTTTAACGGCATTTTATTTGGCTACTAGTATCCACTTAATTTGTAGATATCTTTCCCTTGCAGCAAAAGGATTCCTGGAAAGCTGAATTGAGGGAGTTTAGCAGCAAAAATGACTATGATTTGAACAGAAATGGGGATAATTGTCCTTTGCTTTTGGATGTCCTTGAAGGATTTTTGAAATATGAGGTATGATATATCATGTATTGATGAATACTACTTCTAGTGTCAACTCAAAAACAAACAAGAGAATAAGAATGAAGAAACGTAAATTATTCATTTTGCTTCGATTACAGTCTCCACAGAGTCACAGACTATTTATTTGATACATGAGCTTGAATTTTAACTGGAAAGGATATTATAGCATCTCCTATTAGAAATCATCGTTCTTAGCTGAAATTAATACATATGATTAAGTGTGGCAACTTTGTTAACATGGATGAAAGCTTTCTTAGACTTTCCCCAATCCTGTAAGGTCTCTCCTTCAGCTCTTCATATTTTATATCATTTTTCTGGCATTGATCAGTATCTCATATAAAGTAGATGAGACAATCCGAAGCATTTGCTTAGATGCTCTTTTCTGGTAATTACTCAAATTGATTCCTTAAGAGCCACAAGGGATGAGTGTGGACTTAGTACAGTGCTTCTGAAGTCCCTAAGTTGATAACATGTATCAGACGCCATATCAGCATCCGTAGTCCTCACAGAAGGGGTCGACACTCATCAGCCATATCATACAACATATCTGTATAAAATGGAAGTTCTTTGCAAACTGGCATCTTAGCTTAAATAAGTTGTCAGTAATCCCAGGATTGGTTCTTGTTAACATTGATTCTATTGAAAAAGATGTCTTAACATCTCACCAATTTTGTGCAGAACCTAACTCAAAAAAGCAATGGAAGGAGCGAGTCTGTTTCCAATTCAGAAAGAAACACCCGTAGACCGTTGTCATCATCTGTTGCTGGGGGCTTGCCTCCTCTAGGAAGGTACACCTAATTGGCATGAACGAATACATTATCACCTAATAGTAGACTGTCAAATTCTTTTTTCCCCGTCTCTTCACTTGTTCATTGATTGTTTTCTGGTTTATGTAGGGCGGTCCCTGCTTCCCAAGCACATGGTAAGTCATGTAACACTTGACATTGTTGTTTCCAATTGTTTCCCTTGTTGCCAATTTTCTGTTCCTGAGGCTTCTTAGCATTTCAGATCGAAGGATAGGCTCCTCCACGCATGGTTATAGGAAGGAAGAATATAACTGGAGATACGATACTGATGAGTTTTCCGATGACGTTCTTCAAGCCTCAAATGCTTTGGAAAACATCCAGTTGGATCGGAAAGCACGTAATCTGACAACGTCTTGGAGGTAATGTCCAGATCGAAAAACTTCATTATCTGCGCATCTTTTCCTCAAGGGCGTCTGCTTATCTGCTTCTATTTATTTATTTGTATCATGCTAGGCATGCCGGAGATGGAGGATCTGAGGATGATAGCAATGTAGATCACATTTGATATTTTGCATTTCACCACTATGTATGTATTATTGTCCAACTATTTTTAGCTAATTAGTCTTGGAGACATTGGAAATCTATCGTGTAAGAGTATATCATTTTTTTTACCTTTCTTTACAGTGTAACTTAATGACATGTTTTTGATTTCTGTTCCCACTGAGTGAGTTTATTTATGCTATGCAATTTAATATTGTGCTTATATTTCTTCGTCTCCGGCTGTGATTACCAAGAAATCATGGAAGATAGAACAGGAAGTATTGGTGTTTCCAAGTATATATCGTTTTCTCAGAGATAATATTCCCTCCGTCCCTATTATATAGGCGGAATATTGGATTTTTCTAGTCCCACTAAATAGGCGGAATTCTAATTCCAAGATACCTTTTGATCCATATAACCTTATTTATGTTGTATTGGAAATTGTATTGAGAATAAGACAAACGGTAAAAACAGAAAAAAATATAAAAATTTATGAAAGCCAAACACTTTGTTATTTTACGAGATTTTAACTTCTCCGCCTATATAATAGGGACGGAGGGAGTAACTTTTTCTTGAATGATTTTCTTTGCTCGAGCATTTATTACAAGGGGTGCTAGTGCTACGCTAGCTGGCATCATCTTAAACTTGTTAGCAATCGTGCATGGTGCCCAAAAGGATATGTCAAGGGGTGTGCGTTTCTGTGATTTTTCTGTGGCGGTTTTGGAGAAAATCTTATTTATTTTCTGATTCAATATAGTAATTTGAGTTAGTTCGGAAAAAAAACCGTAAATTATGAAAAACTTATTTATTTTCTGACTATGAAACCTACCAAATACATAAGTTATAGTTCTGGGGTGAAGTCGTGAAGCCTATAAAAGGGTTGCTGCGCCATGAATCTGAGACATCTACATGTTACAAGCTCTAATAAAGAGTCTTCCTCACACTCGTCTTAAAAAGGAAAGTTTTACCTCCCCCTTGTTGATTCCACAAAAACGGGTCCTTTCAAAACTTGTACCGGTTTTTGTGGAATCATCAAGAGAAGACAGTAAAATTGTTGAATCAACGAGTGAGATTAATGGTGAAATATTATGGTTTTTGTCAAGAATCGATAGTAAAAGAATTGGGGTATTAAGAATTCAATATATTCACGTCGGTCTTGAAGGCTTGGTATCATATTAGAATTTAGGGTCATGGTGGACAGTCTTAGAAACTGAAAAAATTGTCCCAGTTAAGTTTTTTTTTGTTCAATATCTGACGAGCTGTCAAACGGTCCAAGCTTGCCAACCCGTACTAGGGTTAGGGTCATCCCTAGTAATGTTCATGAACAAGCTAAAAACCACAACCCTAGCCCTAGGCGAGTCATCCCTGGCGGGTTAACGGGTTGGCTGGTTAATGTTATCGATTTAAAAATAAAAATTAAATACAAACCAATTAAAAAAATAAGAGAGATGATGTGACATGCATCGAAGAATGTAAAATTTCACTCTTAATAAATGCATGTTTGGTAAATCTATGTTAATTTTGCATTCTTCTATGCAAGTCTCACCATCTCTCTTATTTTTTTAATTGGTTTTGCATCTTATCAATGCAATGATTGGGTGTTATCTTGATTATTTGAATAAAAATAATAGAATATGCCAAGCTTTTCTTGATTTACTAATTGATTATTTGAAACCTAAAATTGTAATATATGTTTGGTTAGATCTAAAATTAACTAAATTTATTGATTTAAAATTAACTAAATTGTAATATATGTATGCAAATCAGGGGATATTAAAGAGTTGGCAGGGACGAAGTATATATTTATTAATTTTTACGGGTTGGCGGGTAACCCACGAGTTGGACTTAGCCCGTCATGTTTTCTAGTAGGTTGTTTATGCCGACCCTATCCCGACCCGTTTAGACAACAAGCCAAGCCGGTCCGGGTTGAAACAACCCGGGTTAGGGTCACCCTGTGGGCAGGGTTATAACTTGACAGTTCTAATCTGACCACAGATTCTTTTTTCAGTGACAAACATCCAAAGAGATATCAAGCTAACTCTAGCTAATGCTACAATGTCTCGTCCCAAATGCACAAGGATATCAAGGTAAAAGTTATTTAAATGGTTATCATGTTGTGTTCTGTCAAGGTTTTTGAGTTTGAAATCTCTGACCTAATGGAAAAACCTATACGAGTGCCTTCAAGGCTTATATTACCAGGGGAAACCTCACTAATTAAGGAGAAGCAAAATCCCATCATGGAGATTTTACAAGGAAAAATGGTATGGGACAGAAGTGGTAGTGGTGAAGTGACTGTAAATGATCTATGGAAAGCAAAAACTTCTCTTCGAAGAGCCTGCGTAGTGTGGAAGCTCCTGCATGGGCGTAATATACAGGCTCCCACACTGCTCCTCATTGTGTAATATGTGCACCGTTCCTTGATGGTATGAGACCCAATATCACATCTTCTTTAAAACCTCATTTTCCTTGGCTTTATGACACTATCTGTCTTGAGAAAGGCTAGAGGATTTTCCAACGAAGGTAACTGTTCAACACTTTGAGATTCCATCACATCGGTACTTGATATGGTCGGAGCAACCATATTCCTCATTCCATCATCATAGCCTAAAAAAACCCGATCACCAATATAATTCAATTACATCAAGGACACCATCAAAATTAAGAAATGTCGTCGCCCTTGTAGGCTAGTAACTAACAAATGCAAATGTGGATGCAAGTGTAGTGGATAGGTAGACTTTTCGACGTCATATTGGATTCAAAATCAATACGAGAAATATGTTCAGGGTTATTAGACATTTTAAGAAGGGCTCGCAGAGAAAGAACTTCCCGATGATTATGATTATTTGAAGTTACATCATTTGAACAAGTTGCCGGTAAGCTCAAATAACTAATTGCGGAGGAAGGTTAAGCATAATGAATTATTTTACATCTTATGAATTTTTCAACATTGGACGTAAGTTAGCTCATGTGCCTAAAATCATTGAGGTTAATTGGTATTCTCGGTTGTATGGATGGTTTAAGGTTAATTATTATACTTGTAGTTAAGATTTGATTTCAAACACTTTGACAATAATGGTTTTTTTTTTTTATCGATAGAAAAAAAGGGTTTTTGACTTGAGAAATGACATGGAATGAAAAGAGAACTAAAAAAATTATTATCATAAAAATTAATCTGTAGTCAAACAAAAAAAACTAACTTAGACAATCTTTAGTTTCTAAGACTGCCTCTCTTAAATTTTGATATGTAGATCAAAAGTAAAATAGAATCATCAATTGTAGAAAACAATATATTAAATCAATGGTAAAAAAATAAACAATCAAGAAGAAATAAATCCATATACCAAAATCATACTAGAGACGATCTTTAACGTGGTTCGGCCAGCTTGGCCTACGTCCACAGACAAACTCCGAAGGGTGAATCATTTCATTGATCATCATAACTTTCTGAGATAGTTACATTTACATTTGAAACTCATATCTTTAGAGTAAATAAAATCCTAGTAAGATAATATCAAATATTAATCATCTTTTTGACTAGGGAATATATATCTATAAATTAATTGCATAATATTCTAAAATTAACTTTTGATTTGATCTTCACTTCACGTGCACGAATAGCAAAGTCACTTGATCTCCTCTTTCACGGTGGTATCTCATACGTACACTTCCAATATTTCATCACCCCCCTTCAGGTTGGACACGGAGGCATCTGAAGTGTTCAACTTGAACAATTGAAGAAAAAAACTATGTACTTGAACTTCGAACAGGTCATTTGATATTCTCTTCAGTATATGTCACTTTAGTTGGCTTGACTTGTTTGGATAATGGGATCTGAAATAGGTGGGAATAAGTATTCTCTTGATTTAGTAATGGGGATACGCCAAACTTCATTCTTCCATAGGAATGTATAGAGAAAGACGTCATCTGAATTGACGAGATTTGAGGAAGTAAATTTGAAAGTATCTTGAAAATAAAGATATTTTTGGAAGTATAATATTATTTCTCAGAATAATTGATAGAAATTGATTGAGTTGACTTGTATGTTGAAAGGAAAATTAGAAATTAGTTATTGAAAGTCTACGAAAATCAAGAACTGGGTTAATTGATGGGATAATTGGGAACCATTAACGAAAAACTAAAATATTTTTAGTTTGGTAGTGAAAGTCAAATTATATCATAGTTTGATAGATGGAATAAATACTGATCATCAATAGATCAAGCAGAACGATTACTGAACAACCTGTTGAGACATGATAAAATGTCTTTGATGCATATAAACATGCACGAGAAATATTAGAGCGAGATTTTGATAAACAAAGTTTAATCTGCAGTTGAATCTATAGAGGAACCAACAAAGAGGAAATTTTTTGTCAAAGTGGAACAAACAATTTCGTTTTGGAAGCATATAGACACATATCCATATTCTTGTTGGCTGTGTGATCATGGACATAGATTTTAATAATACACCTTTGATTAATAGATATTTTCTTTTCTTGAAAAGATAAGAACACAAATGACAAATAGTTAAGCCATTTAATTTTGTAGCAAACAAACAATAGTTGATCTAGTCTCTTGAGATTAGGTACCACTATGCGTAAATGATGAAACATGAAAGGTGATTTGTATGCGTAAATGGTGGAAAGGTAGGTGATAAAAATAAATTAAAATATTTGTTCACTGATATCTTTTCTCTTGGCACAAATCGAAGCAATATATTTCAGAGAAAAAATATATTGGATTTATTAAAGTATATTTTAAACGAAAACTATTCTTAAAACTAAAATCAATTTCTTTTGTCATATGAGATATTAAATAATAACATTGATCTTTGATATTGAAGATAATAATCATCCAAGAACACATGTGATAACGTTAATGAAGTTTTCATTAAGTTGATGATCATACTCAAACAAATCAGGAATATGCAATTTTGTTTGGACGATAAACCAAAAAAACATAACAAAGTCAGACAAAAACTTTATTACATATATTTGATCAAAAAATATTGATGTTCAATTTAAAATGGAATTATTATTGAACATTAAAATATAATCCGAAAGTGATTGGATCGAGAGCATCGCTGCTCTGATATCATCTTAAATTTTGATATGTAGATCAAAAGTAAGATGGATATCAACGTTTGCAGAAAAAAATATCATTAAATCAATGATGAAAATTAAACAATCAAGAAGAAATAAATCCACATACCAAAATCATAACAGAGACAGTGTTTAATGGTGAAATACTATGGTTCTTTCCAAAAATCGATAGTAAAAGAATTGGGTTATCAAGAATTCAATATATTCGCGTTGGTCTTGAAGGGGTTGGTATCATCTTAGAATTTAGGGTCATGGTGACAGTCTTAGAAACTGAAAATAATTATCCCAAGTTAGGTTTTTTTTGTTAGATATCTGACGACAGATTCTTTTTTCAGTGACAAACATCCAAAGAGATATCAAGCTAATGCTATAGTGTTTCGTTCCAGATGCACAACGATATCAAGGTAAAAGTTATTTAAATGGTTATCATGTTGTGATCTGTCAAGGTTGGTGTGATTGGAATTATTGACCTAAAGGAAAAACCTATACGAGTGGCTTCAGGGCTTGGATTTCCAGGGGAAACCTCAGTAAGGGGAAGCAAAATCCCATCATGCAGATTTTACAAGGCAAGATGGTATGGGACAGAAGTGGTAGTGATGAAGTGACCCTAAAAGATGCGTATGATTGCTGCAGGTCGATACGTAATATTGATAGGGATTTCGATGATATATGGAAAGCAAAGACTCATCCTCGAAGAGCCTGCGTAGTCTGGAAGCTCCTGCATGGGCGTGTGGCGACAGATGACAATGTTATTTATAGAGGCTCCCATACTACTCCTCATTGTATAATATGTGAATAGTTTCTTGTTGCTATGAGACCGAAAATCACATCTTCTTTGAATGCTCATTTGCCTTGGCTTTATGGCGCTACCTGTCTCGAGAAAGGATACAGAATTTTCCAGCGAAGGTATCTGGTCAACACTTTGAGATTCCATAACATCAGTACTTGGTATGGTCGGAGCAACCATATTCCTCATTCCATCATCATAGCCTAAAAAAACCCGATAACCAATGCAACTTAATTACATCAAGGACACCATCAAAATTAAGAAACGTCGTCGCCCTTGTAGGCTAGTAACTACAACAAACGCAAATGGATGCAAGTGTAGTGGATAAGTAGACTTTTCGACGTCAGATTGGATGCAAATTCAAGACGAGAGATATGTTTATGATTATTAGAGATTTAAAGAATATCTTGCAGGTAAATAACTTCCCGATGATTATGATTATTTGAAGTTACATCATTTGAACAAGTTGTCGGTAAGCTCAAATTACTGATTGCGGAGGCAGGTAAGTTATGTTTATATGCATAATGAATTAGCTGACGATACATTTTTCAACAATGAATGTAAGTTAGCTCATGTGCCTAAAATAATTAAGGTTAATTGGTATTCTCGGTTGTATGAATGGTTTAAGGTTAATTATTATACTTTTAGTTAAGATTTGATTACAAACACTTTGAAAGAAATGGTTTTTTTTTTACCGATAAAAAAAAGGTTTTTGACTTGAGAAACGACATGGAATGAAAAGATAACTAAAAAAATTATTATCATAAAAATTAATCTGTAGTAGAACAAAAAAAATAATTTAACTTAGACAATCTTTAGTTTGTAAGACTGTCTCTCTTAAATTTTGATATGCAGATCAAAAGTAAGATGGATATCATCGATTGCAGAAAACAATATTATTAAATCAATGATAAAAATTAAACAATCAAGAAGAAATAAATATACATACCAAAATCATAATAAAGACGATGTTTAACGTGGTTCGGCCAACTTGGCCTACATCCACAGACAAACTCTGAAAGGTGAATCATTTCATTGATCATCAGAACTTTCTGAGATAGTTACATTTACATTTGAAACTCATATTTATAGAGTAAATAAAATCCTAGGAATAAAATATCAAATCTTAATCATCTTTTACTAGGTAATATATATCTAGAAATTAATTGCATAATGCTCTTGAATTAAATTTTGATTTGGTCTGCACTTCACGTGCACGAATAGGTCACTTGATTTTATCTTTAGTATACGTCACTTTGGTTGGCTTGACTTGTTTGGATAATGGGCTCTTAAATAAGTAGGAATAAGTATTCTCTTGATTTAGTGATGGGGATATACCAAACTTCAATCTTCCATAAGACTGTTTAGAGAAAGATAACGAGATTTGAGGAAGTAAATTTGAAAGTATCTTGAAAAATAAAGAGATTTTCGGAAGTATAATATTATTTCTCAGAATAATCGAGAGAAATTGAATGAGTTGACTTGTATGTTGAAAGAAAAATTGGAAATTAGTTATTGAAATCTACGAAAATCAATAGACTAAGAACTGGTTAATGGATGGGATAATTGGAAACCATTAACCAAGAATTAATATATTTTTAATTTGATGGGTGGAATAACTACTGATCTTCAATAGATCAAATAGAATGATTAATGAACAAGATGTTGAGACATGATAAAATGTCTTTGATACATATAAAGATGCACGAGAAATATTAGAGCAAGATTTTGATAAAAAAAAAAGGATAATCTGCAGGTGAGTTTATTGATGAACCAACAAAGAGGATATTTGTTGTCAAAGTGGAACAACCAATTTTGTTTTAAAATAATATAAACACATATCTACATTCGTGTTGAATGTGTGGTCATGGACATATATTTTAATAATACACCTTTGATTAATCGAGATTTGCATCTCTTGAAAAGATAAGAACACAAATGACAAATATTTATGACATTTAATTTTATAGCAAACAAACTACAGTTGAGTCAGTCCCGCATTGAGATTAGGTACCACTATGTGTAAATGATGAAACATGAAAGGTGATTTGTATGCGTAAATGGTGGAAATGTTGGTGATGAAAATAAATTAAAATTTTTGTTCATTGATATCTTTTCTCTTGGCACAAATCGAAGCAATATATTCCGGAGAAAAAATATACTGGATATACTGAAGTATATTTTAAACGGAAACTATTCCTAAAACTAAAATCATTTTCATTATCATGTGAGATAATAAATGATAACAATGATCTTTGATATTGAGGACAATAATTTTCCAAGAACATATGGGATAACATTAATGAAGTTTTCATTAAGTCAATGATCATACTCAAACAAATCAGGAATAGGTAATTTTTTTTGGACGATAAAAAAAATAAAATAACAAAGTTAGACAAGAACTTTATTACATATATTTGATGATATCCATCTTGCTTTTGATCTACATATAAAAATTTAAGATGGTATCAGATATGTGTAAAAATTAAACAATCAAGAAGAAACAAATATACATACCAAAATCTTAATATAGACGATGTTTGACGGGGTTCGGCCAACTTGGCCTACGTCCACAGACAAACCCCGAAGGGTGAACTATTTCATTGATCATCATAACTTTCTAAGATTGTTACATTTAAATTTCAAACTTATATTTATAGAGTAAATAAAACCCTAGGAATATAATATCAAATCTTAATTATCTTTGACTAGGTAATATATATCTAGTAATTAATTGCATAATATTCTAGAATTAACTTTTGATTTGGTCTTCACTTCACATGCACGAATAGCACGGTCACTTGATCTTCTCTTTCACTTTGGTATCTCATACGTACACTTCCAACATTTCATTAGTCTCCATGAACCTAAATTTTAAATCTATACCAACCCCTTCAAGTCTAACGTGAGCAAATAACATCTTCAATAAATTTTTAAGCCCCGTTGTGTTTGCTGAATCAGCAACCCAGGAAGATAAAACTTCTTTTTAAGTGTGTAATTACTCTTTTTCTTCTAGGAAGTAACGTTTAGATTCTCTTGATCATAAGAAGCCCTTTCAAAGACTTCTTTTTGCGGATAAACAAGTAAGGAAGATAAAACTTTCTTCTTTCGTAGAGTGTCTTCTTATGGGTAAGAACTTTTCCAATCTCTTTATCACTTTCAAAGACTTTCTTTCGCTGCTGAATATATAATGGAGGGAGGTAAAACTTCCTTCTTTCGTAGAGACTCTTCGTTGGAGCTTTGTAGCCTGCTGGATCCACAAAAACGGAATGGTAATGTCTCTCATTAATCATACCCTTTTTGTAGGCTCCACGGCTTCTCAGTTCTCCCCAAAACTATATTAGGGAATGTTAGAGAATTGCTCGGTTGAACCCACCAAGCGTTGGTATGTCAAGTTTGGTTGTCATATTTTAGTGAATCAAAACTCATGTTAAGAGTCGCTTGATTATGTACTAGAGTTAAACTTCGTATAGGTTAGCTTGAAAGTATTAGGATATGAGACATTACAAGTATTGCGAAGTCTTGAAAATGTGAAGAAGCAAGGACCTACAACGACAACAATCATCCTTCCACTTGAGGTTAGTGATATTTGACTTGAACTGTTTCATTCCCTAACGTATCTTTCAAGTCGTGCATATTGAAGACATAACTGCGAAGCATATATGAACTCTAGATAGACATAGTATTAAGGAACACAATACGAGGTTTATTGCTTAACCATTAAACTTTGTATATAAGACATCGCCATAATCATTTGAATGCTATTGTGATTATGTATGGGTATGAAGTGAGGATTTCATCCTAGGGAACAATGTTTACATGTGTTCTAAGGAAGTAAGTTCATAAACTTGTTTGTGAACCGAAAAGGAAAAATTACAGAAGTTATTGGTTTTGTTATTCATTGCATATCTTATGAACAACCAATATGTGTGATAGAGTATAACAACTCACAACTTGTTGTGTTCTTGGTAGAACTATTCACAAAGTCCTGACTTATGTATTGGTATAACTTTTATTAGTAAAACCAATCTTAAGTAATCACCTGTGGTATGATCGGATTACGTCTGACGTTGGGGAAAGGGAACCTATCCTAGTAGGGGAAAGGGAACCGATCCTTGTAAAGGAAAGGGAACCGATCCTAGTAAGGGAAAAGGAACCGATCCTTGTAAGGGGTGCAATACATCAAGGGGAACCGATCCTTGTATAGGATGCAGCAAGGTTTATAGCAGAAAGGGGAACCGATCATATGGACATGTGCAACACATATAAGTTAGATACCATATATATGGTGAACCGATCCTAGTACCTAGTCAACCGAGTCTTTGAGAAGCTAGTGTGACTATGCGTAGTACTCACATGGAGGTAGAACCACAACTTGTTTTGGTAGAACCGTTAAACCCATGATTGTGATTGAATGTCGGGTTGATCAATCACATAGTTCTTGAAAGTCAGATGAACCAATTCTAAACTTGTCTGGAAGTGTGGCAAATCGGTTTCAAGGTTGTAAGTGTGAAAGAGAACTTACAAAGTAAAAATGTCGACAAACTTTGAACACGTGTTGTGAATGTTTATTTCTATAATTGTTCAAATATATTCCTTAACGGCTAAGGGAAGAGAATCCCAGGATCGAAACATAAGTAAGTTAAGAATCTTTTAATTAAGGTTATCAATTTTATTCTGTAGGAAAATTATAGAATTAGTAATGTGCATTTACTAATTAGATTTTCCGAGAGATTTCGATCGTTATTTTTGGACAGAGCATTTCCAGGAATTATGGAAACCGAATTTGTGCTTTAATGAATATCTTGAGAATATTTTCGGTTTTGGAAATTCCTTGGTTTCCAAACTTCCTTGTCTATAAATACACGAAATTTTCCTTTCTAGCAAACTAATCCTTCGTAACAACAGATTTACTCTTTTGTTGTTGTTACTGGTGTAGCCGCCTATCAGAGAGGAGAGTAATCTTATTAGGTGAAATCTCTTATGGCCGCTCAGTTTAAAGTATTCTTTGGGATTGAGAAGCTCTACCGCGACCCGTTGGTGGGAAACTAGATAATTGCGATTTATCTTTGTTTTCGATTGATTTGATTAACTAACGGTGGTTGAAATCTGATTTCACCTAGTTTGTTTATTCTTGAGAATCTTCTCTCCTGATATAAGATTCACTCAAACTAGTTCAGATTTTCGACAGGGATCTTTAGACTGTTGTTAGTTCTAAATACGATCTTGTGATAATCCATTGTTAACAGACTCCGTTCTGTGCATGATTGATCACAAGAGATTTAAGTGATTGTGTGCAGGTTTTTATTGAAGATTTAAGAAGATTTGAAGACAAAGAAGATATTGAAGATCTGACTTGGGTTTTACAATCTTTGGTGTGCACAATACTTGTTTCGGTAAAATAGGATCCAATTAATAATCGATTTATCCTTGTGATAGATTGGATTCATTAATTGAGTAGATTGGCATAAACACAGTTCTTCGGATTAAAGGTGTTGTTGGCTTAATCTTAATCGATTACCTTTGGGTGATTGAACATAAGACAGATCTATACCTGACGAAGGAGTTTATGTTGAGATAAACGGGAGAGCCTTTATCCGACTCATATCACTTGGTTGAATAGAGTTGATACCAAACATATTTCTTGTTCCTTTAATATTTGGAATACGAACCAAAGGGATTGATCCAAGTGCGTGACTTATTTATAAGTTGGAGGCGTGGGAATACAGACGGAACTAGGTGAACTATAGGGTTAGTGATTTGTTTTTAATTGTTGTAGAAAAAGTGGTAATAAGATTCGTTCAACTCGAATTTGTGAAGGGTTTTCGAAAATTAAATAAAGTTATTTCAAAGATAATAAGAAAATACCGAGACCCTGGATTCCACCATTAACCAATTAAGTGAAAATTCTAATCAATATTCATGTAATTCTTTCTTTTAAAGTGATCTAATATTTTGCCTCTAATAGATTTTTGAAGTAATAGTTGTAATCACAAAGCATAAAACATCAAAAGTTTTAGAACCAAGCATGCTCCATCAAAACGATTCACAACTACTCAATAAAAATCAATTTTCTATAATAGTTCTATGCAAATAATCATGTAAAATAATTGCAATAAATAATTAAAATAGAATTATACCAATTTTCATGGAACAATGGCTTCCTCCGTTGCCTCGGCTAAGGGATTTAGCTCCTCATATTAATCATTTGCTCAAAATACATGCTTATAGCCCAAAAGTGTTAACAACATGTGAAACAATAAAACAGAAAAATTGCACCTGAAATAACTGTTGCAAAGGCGCTGTTCAATTGTTACAGTGAAAGAAAAGAACAGTTCAGCTGTTACAGAGGATGATGTTGCGAATTTGAGACGCTGTGCTTCCTTGCGACGTTTGTTCTTCAGCAGCAGCAGAAAACGGACAGTTCAGCTGTAACTTCCTGCAACTCGATCTTCTCATCTCTGTGGTGCTCTAAACTCCTCCAAACTATTCTTCCTCCTTATAGGGGACCTAAGAATACTATTTATACACAAAAGGGTCATTTAATCTTTCCCAAATCGCTTCGAAATCTCTTCTTTCCTTCCTTGGCAGTCACGGCAATAATCTCTTCCCTAATTCGTTTCACGCGTTTCTGAGCTCTCCAAATTATATCAAACTCTTCCTTAGATAGAATATGTATCTTTGGAACGAATTTATTGCCTTTAATCTCTCTGAATGTCCAAAAACAAACTCGACAGGGGCCGTATTACCTTTTTTACTCTGTTTCCTTTTTCCGGCAATTCCAGCCCAATTCGATCGATCCAATTGCTTCTAATGAACTTTCTAAGTCATATCAAGTCCATACCAATCAATTTCCAGTGTTTAATCTCCTTGAAAACGTTTCAGAAATCATTTCAAATCTTAACAGCGTAAGCGAGTGTTTTCCCGCCAAATTCTATAATTCAAATCGTGAAGAAGGTGTCCCCCTATCCTGTGTTGTTCTCCCTTTAGCAGCTGCCTGGAAATAGGTTACCCCTTATCCAAAGCGAGAGTCCGAATAGCAAATGTCCTCCCAGGTGCCTTTAACAACTTTTCGAGCCAATTTCGCTGCAAAAGCTTATTTCTCCAAAAACACCTACAAAGAGATAAAATGCCGAAATAAATACAAAAATGGGTACTAACAATATACACAATAGAGATGAAAATAGACACATAAATGCGTCTATCAAATACCCCCAAACTTATTATTTGCTAGTCTCGAGCAAATCAAAACTACAAAATAAAATCCTAACTCATTGTCGCAGGCATCGTCGATTGCATTTAGCGTATGCAATAAGCCTTTAAACCCCTAGGTGTCTCTAGTGGCCGAGTTATAGTCCCGGGAGGGCTTACAAGAGATATACCCACAAAACCTTTACTCCAGACCTTAGCTATCTACGCGGAACCTTGGAAGGCACTAAAGAATCTCCTTGGTTGGCATACTTATTGACTACAAGACGAAGTACCCTGATGCGAAATTCCAATTGATGTACACGAGTTTGCACTCAAGCATACTAAAATTCATATAAAGTGACAGAGCTCTACTCAAATAGTTGCACTATGGACATCATATTCGGAGTCAAAATTAATCACATGGATAGATCAAGAAGATGGATATAGAAAAACATAGATGGTTTTGATGTTTACTAAGTGAACGGCGTTTCCCATATCTGTCTGAAGGCCTCCACAAAAATGAACCTATCCTAATGGATTGAGATACTAGTCTGACTAATATCAACACACTGGCATATACAAGGGAACCAGTGTTCGATAACCTAACTCTAGGTCAACACAACTGGCATATACAAGGGTATCAGTGGTCGACTTTATTGAATTTATTCCTTTTGGTCAAATAGTCTGGTCCCAATCTTTTTTTTTTCTTTTTTTTTAAACTTTTTTTTTTTTTAAACTTTTTGGTAACTACCATTTCTTTTTTTTTCTCTTTTTCTTTTTCAACTTTTTTTTTTCTTCATGGTATCTCAATCACTCTAATTCACCCTAGCATTGGTAAAAACTTGAATCGTGGGCCCCACCTATCACTTAGAGAAACATAGTTTAAAAACAAAATAAAATAAAAATAGAAGTGAAAAGGACTCAACGAGATATGGTGAAACTATCATGTTATTTCTAACACCTGAGCTCTGTGCTTTTATGAATAGACTCTTCTAGATGTTTCCATCTAATCAGATTGGTTCCTCAACTCCTACAACCAAAATGCTTCCATCCACTTAGATTGGTTAGTGCCATCCTAAATAGACATAAATTTCTAAGCTCTGGAGTTTATTTATTCATACTGCAACTAAAAAGTTTCTCCCATGCCCCCAAACTTAAATCTAACATTGTCCTCAATGTTCTAAAGATGAAACTAAAAGAATGAACAAGGAGAAACTGTTACCATTTGAAGCGAAAGAGTTAAGGAAAGATATTACCGTATTTCATGAGCATGGGATACCTCCCAAGAAGTGCTAAGTTTAATGTCTTCATCCAGACTTAGAAAAGGATTGGTCAACTCGAACCATAAAGTAACAGTCGAAATAACTGTGGGTCTTCAAAACCAAAAAGAGCTAACCATAGGAAATTGCAGTGAACCAAGAAAATGGACAAGAAAAGCATGCCCTTACCTAGTTTCCTGAAAACTATCGCTAATTGCGGTTCAGGTTCAGGTTATATGAAAGGGTCTAAATAGAATATTTTCATTGGCTGCGTTTCTTCATAGGTTGGATCCAAATTATTAGGTCCTAGAGTCTGGAAAAACTCAAATAAGAACTTGGAATCACAAAGTAGTAACCTAAATAATTGCGGATCCTCTAAGTCAATCAGATATGACTTACATAATTGACCACAGTGAGAATAGTGGTCATTCTTAAGCAAATGTGTCGATTCTAATTTCCTAAGGCATTTAGGTTTAGTCTCACAACTTAATATTCGACACATTTGGAATATAAACGTTCCCACAGTTGGAAGAAAACTATTTGGTGGGAAAACAAAGTAAATCTGGGGATCATAGCCTGGGCAAACCACATCAACCAGAGGATGGGTTTCTAACGACTGAACTTCTTCCTGGACATCATTAGGTTCGGGAAAACGAGTATGAAGGTAATCTTATAAAATTGTCGAGGCAGAGATATGAAGTCCTAAGTGAAGGGACTTTCTGAGAGTTAAAGGTAAGGCACTATGAAGGTGATAATCACCCCCAAACTTAGAGTTTTTAGTGTCTCTAGATAGACTAGTTACAATCTCCCTAATTTCTGGATCATTAGATTCTTGAAAATGGTCAATTGATTCTTCTAATTTATTATCAGGTAGTGCATCTTTACTCATCTCTACGGGTATATCTTATTCATCTAATACTATTGTTTCTAAGTCGCTAGACTCTAAAACAGCATTTTCGGAATAAACCCGTTCCTCTAAACCACTATCGGCTTCGTAATCAAAAGGAAAAACTACATCGTCTAAAACGGTGGTATCCCTAATCAAATCCTCGTCCTTTTGAATAGGTGAATAATCATAAAAATTATTTGGATTTGAACTAGAAATAATATAATCATTATAAAGATCAATTGGATTAATAGATTCCTGATCACTATGCCTACATATTTCAGATTCTTCATTACTACTATCCTCATCATCATAATAGTACAAAGATGATTGAACCTTATCTAAATAAGTAGTATCTTTTATTCTAGCCTCGTCCTCTAAATTAGGAAAATATTCACTATTGATATCAAGGGTAGAATTAGAAACCCTATTTTGGAAATTTAGATTATTTCGAGCAGCATTAGCCAACTGTTCATTTTCTGCCTCTAGACGTGCCTGAATTTCACTGAGCATAACACTTATACGTTCACCACTCTCGTTTATCATCTCAGAATATCGTGTACACTCTTCTTTTGAACTATTCATTGTAACTGAACGTTTATACGTCCTTTCAGTCCGTTGTTGGGTCTCTTCTAGAGATGGAACAAGTTAAGAAATATCATAATCAAGACTAGTTTCCAAAAACGAGTAACCAGTACTACAGTGTTCCTGATTTTCTTGCTCGTAAGACCAATTCGCGTGTGGATAGTAATTGGGCTCACCATGGTATGAACCATAACCTTGAAAAGGTTGGCGTTCCCAACTATTCCCACCATGGTCATAAAACTGATGATGTCCATATTCAAATTCAGGTCGATACTCATTGTACTGGCTTCTATCATACCAGTTCGACATTCTTAATTGCAAGGGAATTCTACACAACCACAAACAAGGCCGACTCGACTCCACCAAAACAAACCTAAAGATTTATAGCAAACAAAAAGCATGATGGCTCCACTTAGATTGTTTCTAGACCAGCTTCTATATTTCGAAAGGGAATTCGTTGCAATTTGAGCAAACCCCTCTGGAATCAATCCGAGTCAAAGTAAGTTGAATTGAGGCGAGGGAAGCTCAGTGGAGATTTGATACCCAAGGCCTCACCGCTATCACAAGGCAGCGCAGTCACGCATTCAACTCACAGAAACCATCATGAACTTTGGAGTGTGCTTAAAGAGCAACCGATATTTTTCGAACGAGTTTCCTACTAAGCTCGTTACCCTATAGGTCTCTTTCTAATCAGATTTTAAAGCTTGGGTTTGCGTTAGGTTTTGTTTTCCTAAAACGGGCAAGAAGGGAACGGTGATGAAATCCGAACCCTTATCTTGTTTAGGCCAGGCCTTGCCCTTTACTAGGAAAATAAAGACAGTCTGGTTCGTCCTCAAACAATTATCACCTTAAGGCATACAATAACTCGCTTGCAGGGGATTCGCGAGTGTTTCGATTGGACTTACCTCCCGTACCAGACGGCGGATGAACCGTTGTCGTCGACTCGGGCCATGACTCCTATGCCGTGTACGAACCCGAGGGGCCGAGACGATATAGTAATCGTCGTCCTTCCCTGCACACGGTTTATATAATTTTTTTTTTAATAATACCCTTCCGTAGGGTTAAAAAAAGAATAAAGTCCGATGGTCCAGAATAAAGTCCAAATAAAAAGTCCAAAAATTACAAAAATTATGAAAAATAAAGCCTATTTACAAATTCTAAAAAAAATAAAAAATTATGTCTTTTTTTTTCTTCTCTTTTAGCTTTAAGCCTTTTGTTCCCAAGTCCTTAATATTCCACTTCGAACCTGTAAATCAAAGACACAAAAAGAAACGTAAAAAGGAACAAATAATAGTAAAAAAATAATAATAAAAACCTAAAAATTCTACCTAAGCACAAATCCGCGTCGGCGGCGCCAAAAATTGATATGTTTTTAATTGTTGTAGAAAAAGTGGTAATAAGATTCGTTCAACTCGAATTTGTGAAGGGTTTTCGAAAATTAAATAAAGTTGTTTCAAAGATAATAAGAAAATACCGAGACCCTGGATTCCACCATTAACCAATTAAGTGAAAATTCTAATCAATATTCATGCAATTCTTTCTTTTAAAGTGATCTAATATTTTGCCTCTAATAGATTTTTGAAGTAATAGTTGTAATCACAAAGCATGAAACATCAAAAGTTTTAGAACCAAGCATGCTCCATCAAAACGATTCACAACTACTCAATAAAAATCAATTTTCTATAATAGTTCTATGCAAATAATCATGTAAAATAATTGCAATAAATAATTAAAATAGAATTATACCACTTTTCATGGAACAATGGATTCCTCCGTTGCCTCGGATAAGGTATTTAGCTCCTCATATTAATCACTTGCTCAAAATACATGCTTATAGCCCAAAAGTGTTTACAAGAGGTGAAACAATAAATCAGAAAAATTGCAACAGAAATAACTGTTGCAAAGGTGCTGTTCAATTGTTACAGTGAAAGAAAAGAAGACAGTTCAGCTGTTACAGAGGAGTGATGTTGCGAATTTGAGACGCTGTTCTTCCTTGCGACGTTTGTTCTTCAGCAGCAGCAGAAAACGGACAGTTCAGCTGTAACTTCCTGCAACTCGATCTTCTCAGCTCTGTGGTGCTCTAAACTCCTCCAAACTATTCGTCATCCTTCTAGGTGACCTAAGAATCCTATTTATACACAAAAGGGTCATTGAATCTTTCCCAAATCGCCTCGAAATCTCTTCTTTCCTTCCTTGGCAGTCACGGCAATAATCTCTTCCCTAATTCGTTTCACGCGTTTATGATCTCTCCCAATTATATAAAACTCTTCCTTATATAGAATATGTATCTTTGGAACGAATTTCTTGCCTTTAATCTCTCTGAATGTCCAAAAACAAACTCGACAGGGGCCGTATTTCCTTTTTTACTCTGTTTCCTTTTTCCGGAAATTCCAGCCCAATTCGATCGATCCAATTGCTTCTAATGAACTTGTTAAGTCATATCAAGTCCATCCCAATCAATTTCCAGTGTTCAATATCCTTGAAAGCGCTTCAAAAATCATTTCAAATCTTAACAGCGTAAACGAGTGTTTTCCCGCCAAATTCTATAATTCAAATCGTGAAGAAGGTGTCCCCCTATCCTGTGTTGTTCTCCCTTTAGCAAATGCCTAGAAATAGGTTACCCCTTATCCAAAGCGAGAGTCCGAATAGCAAATGTCCTCCCAGGTGCCTTTAACAACTTTTCGAGCCAATTTCGCCGCAAAAGCTTATTTCTCCAAAAACATCTACAAAGAGATAAAATGTCGAAATAAATACAAAAATGGGTATTAACAATATACACAATAGAGATGAAAATAGACACATAAATGCGTCTATCAGTTAGTTACTTGGTCTCAACTATACAAAGTTAGTGTAATTTTGTGTAGCGTCTTAATCCTGAGAGTATTCAATTCTGGACTAGGTCCCGGGATTTTTCTGCATTTGCAGTTTTCCTCGTCAACAAAATCTTGGTGTGATTTACTTTTATTTTCCGCATTATGATTGTTTTATTGTAATTAAAGTAAATTACCCAAACATTAATTCTTATTTACTTGATAAGCAATTCTATTGTGTTTGGTTATGTCCGAACCTTTGTATCAAGTAAACATACTTCTTTGTTGTATTGTCTCGATCTCGTATCCATAGACGATCACATGAACTGTGAACCGATTAGTTGTATTGTCTCGACTCAGTCCATAGACACTCACTTTCAGAGAAAGGACTTATAGGTAGGAAAAGTTTTAGCTTGAGGTATATTTGGGTACCCTCGACTTTTCAATTGGTATCAGAGCAGGCAAACACGAAAAGGTCTAACAATATGTGTTTGGTGCGATCCAACCTATAAGAATGAACTCGAGTTCTCATGAATCGACTTCAATTAACGTACCGCCAAGATTTTATGGAACAAACTATCTATGGTGGAAATCTGCTATGAGATATTTTCTTCAATCACAAGACTTTAATACTTTGCTATTAGTCGTCGATGGTTATACTCTTCCAAAGAGAGAAAATTCAAAAACTGAACTTAAACGTTTTGCAGAGTTTTCGAATGAAGAAAAGGAACTTGCAAAGTAGAATTCAGATGGTTTGAATGCTATTATTCATGTTGTAAGTCGTGGCCTACAACATCATGTGTCTACATGTCAGACTTCGAAAGAAGCTTGGGATAATCTTCAGATCGTATTCGAAGAAAACTCTTCAGATAAAGAAGCTAGATTTCAAACCCTCACTTATGAGTGGGAAAACCTTCAAATGGATTACAATGACACTTTTGAGGAGTTTCACGTTAAGCTCTCTGAGATAATTAATGCTTCTTTCTCGTTAGGAAAGACTATTTCTGAAAAAGATATAATATGCAAGATTCTCAGATCGTTGCCGTCAAGATAAGATTCTAAGAAACATGCAATCATAGAAGCAAACGATCTTTCAACTCTCACACGAAGCAAACTCGTTGGTAAGTTAAAGATCTTTGATCATGAATCACAGTCCATTTAAAGTAAAGGAATTGCTTTTAAAGCAAAAATTCCAAACACTCAAATGGAAAGGAATAGACAGTTGGGTGATTCAAATGAACTGATTGCAGAAAATTTTGATGATGAAATTGAAAAATCATTATCATTAATTACTAGACAGTTTGATCTCTTCAAGAAAAGAAACAAGAGATTCGTTAAGGATACTTATCGATCTTCTCGACCGCATGATCGAGTTCATGTCAAAAAGGATCAGGAAGAAGATGATGAATATCAACCACAGTGCTTCAAGTGTAAAGGGTTTGGTCATATTGCTAAAGACTGTCCAAATCTTAAGAAATACACTGAAGCAAGGCATTGGCTGTAACTCTAGATGAGTCCTATGAGTCATACGATTCTGAAGATGAGGAAACAGCTAATGTTGCATTAGTTGTCAATCTTATTCGTTCCTCCAACATTAGTGATTTACCTATTCTAAGAATGGACATGTCTTCCGATGTTATTAAATCATCTAATGGTAAAGGGAGAAATAAGACAAGATGCAAAAACTATCTTAATAGAATTGCTAAAAGTTGCGTATGCAATTTCAATCTATCCCAAGATACTTCGTTGGTTCGAGGTAATAGAAAGAGATCTTTTCATACTATACTAGATCAAGAACACTCTGGTTGTTCAAAGTTCCATAATGAGAGAAAATCTCATACTAATGCCACTTGATCGGTATTAGAATTCTTTCCTCACCTCGTGTGCCAATTTTTGAGTGAGGAAGAAGAAAAATCAAGGCACTTTTGTGTTGATTATGGAAATAATATCTAGTATTTTAAGATTTTTAATATATTCGCATCTTTAGGAATATTATATTTTCGGAAGTATGAAAAATATAAAAAGTCTCTTCTACTATTTTGATCATTCCTTGTCCGAACTATGGGTCTGGTTCAAATGGTTTCTCTGGAGAAGATGCAATATCATAAAGATCATCTTAAAACTAAGTCTGGATTATCTCTTGACATTAAGGGTAAAATCAGAAAGGGAGATTGGCTTAGCAAGAAGGAAAGAGAGAATACTCTGAAGAAAGATCAGTGTATTGAGGCATTGACACATTTTTGTGTACAATCAAAGACAGAATTACATGCTCTTGCAGAATCCTTCACGAAAATTTCTCATCTTCAAGAGATTCTGGTCAAACAACATAGGTTTCTACTTGAAGAAATTCAAAAGATGAAAAGTAGTAATCCACCTTCATTCATCTCGGACATGAAGGGCTAGGTTGCAAGGAATAATAGACATCAATTTGTGATTTCTTTCATTGATTTTATTGGTCTATTATGAATAAAATTATTTGATTGGTAATTTTTCTTGTGATAGTTTTCGGTTTACATAGCTTGTTCTTAATTGCTTTTATCTTATTGCTATGTATGTTTATGAGATGCATGTTTTCGGTTTTACTACCTTAACATTCGATCTCACTTATTGTGAACCCTTTTGGTTTGGGTGACCTTTTGATTTAGCGGGATTACGTTCTATCCCTAGTAGGTAGGCTTTATCAAAGGATTATGAGGGGTTCTAATAGAAACAGTATGTGAAAAATTCACAATGTGTTGAATCGGTTTTGGTTTATCATAAAAGGATATGTGTTTCGACGGTTTTCAACTTTTGCTTGCAATTGTTAAAACCGGTTTTCAACCTTTCTCTGGTAAAGGTTGAGGTGTGTTGTTATTCTTTTGTTTATGCATAAGGATGACAACGTGGTGATATTTTGATATCAATTCTCCTTGGACAAAAATGCTATCATATTGGAGAAGTGGATGCGAAATTTTAGGTAACAATCTTGTTAGTTAATTGTTTTATTGTTAAGAAAAACTATTGTTATCTTGCTTTATTGTGTGGTACCAATCGTTTAGGCTTGCAAAATTTCGGTAAAATTAATGTGTGTGTGATTCAATTGGTTCTGGTTAAGAAAAACTATTGTTATCTTGCTTTTGTATGGTATCAATTATTTAGGCTTACAAAATTACGGTGCAATTGCGGTGCTTTTAATGCCTATGTTGTTTCAATTGCTTCTGGTTGAGGTGAATAATTATGCAAGTTGATTTATTTTGGTTTGTATGAATTATTTATGGCTTAACGAAATAATTTGTGAACGGGATGAGTTGTTTAGTCCAATTCGATTCCGGATAAGAAACTAAGTTAATTCTGATCTTAGTTTGTCTTATCAAAGTGAGGTTTCGATTATTCAAGTCTAATCGAATGCCTAAACAAGGAAATGCTAGTTAGCTAACCTAGTGTTTGGCTTGTTTAAAATTGAAAGGTCTAAGTTTATGGATAATTAGAAGCTGATGAGAAAAATGGAGTTTATCTTTATTTTGGTCTTATCGAATTAAGCGGTTGTTTTTGAACAATCGGTTTAGCAAAGGGACTAATGTGATTAGTTGTTTTTGGTTTGCTAAATTAAATGGGAAAAATTGTTTCGGACAATTGTTTCCTTGGTAACATATCAAAATAAGACTACTTGTAGTTTCAGTTTAGATAGCGATTATCAGAACATGATATGTGGAACCCTCGTGCCTAACTCTACAGGTTTGCAAGTCTATTCTGAGATTTGTAAGATTCTTTTCGTGTTGTCCTTTATTTTTTCGTTTCTTTGTCATTTTTTGACAAAAAGGGGGAGAAATATATGGAGTAAACAGGTGGTGCTGGTATTGATTTTATATTGATTGGCATCGCTAGGAAAAAGAACATTGGTACTTGAATGTTTTATCTAACGAAAGAGTGAAAGCACAGACTAAGGGGGAGTAACATGTCATATAGATTGGTATAAGAAGACGTGCGGATTGAATATCTACCTATCTTCCTTAGGGGAAGTATTTGCTTTGTTATTATAATGTCAACAACGACATTTTCAAGAATTGAATGTAAGCAGTTTTACTGTGCTGTTGAATCGAGAATCAAGCGGAGTGTAATGAATTCTTGTAATTTGTTTATCCATATGATGTAAGAGTTTTGTCACTAAAATTGACAAAAGGGGAGATTGTTAGAGCATTGCTCGGTTGAACCCACCAAGCGTTGGTATGTCAAGTTTGGTTGTCATATTTTAGTGAATCAAAACTCATGTTAAGAGTCGCTTGATTATGTACTAGAGTTAAACTTCGTATAAGTTAGGTTTAAAGTATTAGGATATGATACATTACAAGTATTGCGAAGTATTGAAGATGTGAAGAAGCAAGGACCTACAACGACAACAATCATCCTTCCACTTGAGGTTAGTGATATTTGACTTGAACTGTTTCATTCCCTAACGTATCTTTCAAGTCGTGCATATTGAAGACGTAACTGCGAAGCATATATGAACTCTAGATAGACATAGTATTAAGGAACACAATACGAGGTTTATTTCTTAACCATTAAACTTTGTATATAAGACATCGCCATAATCATTTGAATGCTATTGTGATTATGTATGGGAATGAGGTGAGGATTTCATCCTAGGGAACAATGTTTACATGTGTTCTAAGGAAGTAAGTTCATAAACTTGTTTGTGAACCGAAAAGGAAAAATTACAGGAGTTATTGGTTTTGTTATTCATTGCATATCTTATGAACAACCAATATGTGTGATAGAGTATAACAACTCACAACTTGTTGTGTTCTTGGTAGAACTATTCACAAAGTCCTGACTTATGTATTGGTATAACTTTTATTAGTAAAACCAATCTTAAGTAATCACCTGTGGTATGATCGGATTATGTATGACCTTGGGGAAAGGGAACCGATCCTTGTAAAGGAAAGGGAACCGATCCTAGTAAAGGAAAGGGAACCGATCCTTGTAAGGGGTGCAGTACATCAAGGGGAACCGATCCTTGTATGGGATGCAGCAAGGTTTATAGAAGAAAGGGGAACCGATCTTATGGACATGTGCAACACATATAAGTTATATACCATATATATGGTGAACCGATCCTAGTACCTAGTCAACCGAATCTTTGGGAATCTAGTGTGACTATGCGTAGTACTCACATGGAGGTAGAACCAAAACTTGTTTTGGTAGAACCGTTAAACTCATGATTGTGATTGAAAGTTGGGTTGATCAATCACGTAATTCTTGAAAGTCAGATGAACCAATTCTAAACTTGTCTGGAAGTGTGGAAAATCGGTTTCAAGGTTGTAAGTGTGAAAGAGAACTTACAAAGTAAAGATGTCGACAAACTTTAAACACGTGCTGTGAATGTTTATTTCTATAATTGTTCAAAAATATTCCTTAACGGCTAAGGGAAGAGAATCCCAGGATCGAAACATAAGTAAGTTAAGAATCTTTTAACTAAGGTTATTAATTTCATTTTGTAGGGAAATTACAGATTAGTAATGTGCATTTACTAATTAGATTTTCCGAGAGATTTCGATCGTTATTTTTGGACAGAGCATTTCCAGGAATTATGAAAACCGAATTTGTGCTTTAATGAATATCTTGAGAATATTTTCGGTTTTGGAAATTTCTTGGTGTCCAAACTTCCTTGTCTATAAATACACGAAGTTTGCCTTTCTAGCAAATTAATCCTTCGTAACAACAAATTTACTCTTTTGTTGTTGTTACTGGTGTAGCCGCCTATCGGAGAGGAGAGTAATATAATTAGGTGAAATCTCTTACGGCCGCTCAGTTTAAAGTCTTCTTTGGGATTGAGAATCTCTAGCGCGACCTGTTGGTGGGAAACTAGATAATTGCGGTTTATCTTTGTTTTTGATTGATTTAATTTACTAACGGTGGTTGAAATCTGATTGCACGTAGTTTGTTTATTCTTGAGAATCTTCTCTTATGATATAAAATTCACTCAAACTAGTTCAGAGTTTCGATAGGGATCTTTAGACTGTTGTTAGTTTTAAAGACGATCTTGTGATAATCCATTATTAACAGACTCCGTTCTGTGCTTGATTGATCACAAGAGATTCAAGTGATTGTGTCCAGGTTTTTATTGAAGATTTAAGAATATTTGAAGACAAAGAAGATATTGAAGATATGACTTGGGTTTTACAATCTTTGGTGTGCACATAACTTGTTTCGGTAAAAGAGGATTCAATTAATAATCTGTTTCTCCTTGTGGTAGATTGGATTGATTAATTGAGTAGATCGGCATCAACACGGTTCTTCGGATTAAAGGTGTTGTTGGCTTAATCTTAATCGATTACCTTTGGATGATTGAACATAAGATAAATCTATACCTGACGAAGGAGTTTATGTTGAGATAAACGGAAGAGACTTTGTCCGACTCATATCACTTGGTTGAATAGAGTTGATACCAAACAGATTTCTTGTTCCTTTACTATTTGGAATACGAACCAAAGGGATTGATCCAAGTGCGTGACTTGACTTATTTATAAGTTGGAGGCGTGGGAATACTGACAGAACTAGGTGAACTATAGGGTTAGTTACTTGGTATAAACAATACGAAGTTAGTGTAATTTTGTGTAGCGTCTTAATCCTGAGAGTATTCAATTCTGGACTAGGTCCCGAGATTTTTCTGCATTTGCAGTTTTTCTCGTCAACAAAATCTTGGTGTGTCATTTACTTTTATTTTCCGCATTATAATTATTTTATTATAATAAAAGTAAATTACACAAACGTTAATTCCTATTTACCTGATAAGCAATCCTATTGTGTTTGGGTAAGTCCGAACCTTTGTATCAAGTAAACATACTTCGTTATTGTATTGTCTCAATCTCGTATCCATAGACGATCACACGAAGTATGAACCTATTAGTTGTAATGTCTCGACTCAGTCCATAGACATTCATTTTCGGATAAAGGACTTATAGGTAGGAAAAGTTTTAGCTTGAGGTATATTTGGGTATCCTCGCCTTTTCAGAGAAGAAGTACTTATCTAACCTAGACGGATTTCCATAAGTGACAAGGATTTCATTTTTGTTTTTGATATTGCTTGGGTCCTACGGATAATGTATAACCGCCGCCACCATAAACCATTTCTCGATTTGGTAGGTCCCATGGATGGAGATTTAATTTGTTCAGTTTTTTTAAAGAAGTGAAAAGAGTACGACATACTTAAGAGTGTATATGATAGCAATTCGTTTTCAACTGAGTTTGAACAATAAATCATACTCCTTCCATAAACACAAACAGATAGGTGCTAAAAAGCTTGATATTAGAAAAACAATACGACAACGTTAATTGTAGGCAACTAACCAACAAAAATACTCATTGAGTAATATGATTCTATAAAAAAAATTGCCAAATCCCATTAACAAAATTGGGAACAAAAAAAATTACACCCTAATAAAAGAGTAAATCGATAATTCCAAAAAAAAAATATAATTAAAATCCCTAGATAAGTACATATCGATACATATCATAGTCTTCATTAGTACATGTATTACGTTCAAACAAAATAAACAGTAATAAATGTTGATTAAAAAATGATTACGAAAACAACCATAAAGTTTAAGGTAAAAAAAAACCTTTTGTTTTGTATTATAGATAGGACCTTTTTTTTTGTTTTGTCATAAAAAAAAAACCCTTTTTTCCCCTCAAAATGTTATCCATCTGTCTAAGCTCAAAAACCTCTTTTGTTTTGTATTATAGATAGGACCTTCTTTGCATATTTTCATTCTTTCTCGATCCCAAATTCTATCCATGTTTACATTATATTTTTGACGTGGATGTTCTTTGAATGTTAACACCCTATGTTCTTGTCTTCTTTTTTTCTTTTTTTAATTTTTTCATCCATCTTTGTAATAATATTTTCCAAATTCTACCGTCTTTTCTTCAGATCCATGGTTAGGGAAAAACTCCTGTTATCGTGCTCTTTGTATATTTGTTATGTTTCTTGTTTTCTTAGAAATGAAATTACTTCTCTATCTATCTATTTATTTTATTATTTATTCTTCAAAACAATATCTTATTTTTCTAAGTTGCAAAGATGTCTCTGTAGTTCTTTTGCATCTGGTCCCTCATTAGACTCTGAATTTTCTCTGAAAGCTTTCCCAGTAAAATGCTTCAGAGACAAAAGATGAGTTGTAGTATTTTACTATCACGTGAAAATAAATGAGTTTTAGAATTTTTTTCATGCATTATTGATTTCGTCAACCAATTCTCAAAATTGGCTAAACGTGATGTCATTCTAGTCCTTGTCTAATTTTGTATATTGTCTCAACTTTGTTAGCTCATGTTTTTTTCTTCTCTTTTCAATGTACATATATATGATCCTATTGTAATAATCTTTAATCCAATCGTTTTTAGATTCATAAAATTTTATATAATATCGTGAAAACGTGATCTCGTACTGATACTGTTCTCCTTGTATATGCCATTCCAACTGATATATTTCTTTAGAATCCACTTGTTTTCTATTAAGGAAAGAAGTGCGTCATATGTAGGGTTTCTTTTGCTGTGCCATACCTAACATTGGTTGATGGATGACGATATGTTCTTTATCTACTATTTTGATCTGAAGTTTGAACTATCTTGTTATAGAGAGATATTTTTCTCTTTATATTTTTCTACAAAATCATATCTTTTATTTTTCTAAAACTTCATCTATTGTAATATGAAAACTCTATTATGCTCTGGGTTTATGTAATAATAAACTTTGTTATTCTGTTGGTTTATATAGTACACTTTTGATGCAGGCTTGTGATTCGTATGCTTTGTTTATAGGGAATTCTAACTAATTTCGGAAATCTTCTATCTTTAGGAAATTGTGTAGACTGTTTGTAAATTTTTTTAGGTATTTTGGACATAATATGTATGGTTTGTCCTAAACGTTAATAGTTTAGCAACCAACTCAAAAAACTTGTAAGTATGTTTGTGTTATATATGTGTATTATTATGAGCATTGCCTATTAGGGTATTTAATTGTTTGGGAAAAGTCTCATATTATCATGCTCTCTATATATCTCTTATGTTACTTTTTTTCTTCCAAGGAATGAAATCACTTCTCTGTCTATTTCTTTTGGTATTTTCTTATTCAAAAAAAATTTGGAAAACAAATTTTTTTAACGTTGCAAAGATATCTTTGTAGTTCTTTTCAAACCGGTCCCCATTAGACTCTGAATCTTCTCTGAAAGTTTTTCTCAGTAAAGAAGCTTCAAGAATTTTACTGCTGCATGAAAATAGATAAGTTCTAGAATTTTTTATTGCATTGTTGATTTCCTCACTGTCATCCAGTTCTAAAACTTGGTTAAACGTGATGTCATTCCAGTGTTCGTATAGATTTTGTTATTAACTCGTGTTTTTGTCTTCCCATTTTCTTTTTACATATATATGATCCTATTGTAATGATATTTAATCCAATGTTTTTTAGATTCATAAAACTCAATCGGATAATACTTCGAAATCGTGATATCGTACTAATAATGTTCTCTATGTATATGTCGTTCCAACTCATATTTTTCATCGGAATCCATCAGTTTTCTATTAAGGAAATAAGTGAGCCGTCTGTAAGGTTTCTTTTGTTTTGTCGTACCTAACATTGATTCATCCATAATGATATGGTCTTCATCTATTGGACTAATTTGATCCTAAGTTTAAACTATCTTGTTGTAGAGCGATATTTTTCTCCAAAATAATATCTTTTATTGTTCTCAAATTTCATCTGTTGTGATACGAAAACTCTGTTATTTTCTGGGTTTATGTAACAAAAAACCATGTTATTTTTGTTAGAGCACTGCTCGGTCGAACTTGCAAGCGTTGCTATCTCAAGCTTGTTTGTCAAGTTCAGTTGCCAAAACTATAAGTCTTGATTTCTAGTCTACTTATAGCTAAGTCTCGGATTAGGATAGTAAGTGTAGTTGATCTTTATACTTCACGGTGTTCATCGAATGAAGACGAAGAACTACTCAAGGGAACTTGTAGAACTTCATCAACAAAAGGTATGTAGAGACTTAAACTCATCTATCAATCAAAAGTTTATCTACTCTATCTCCTATTTGAGACAAAAAGTCGTATTGGTATATAAACTTCAATTATACACATTTGGTATTTCGAGTCGAGTTTATCCCGCTTATCTATTTCTCGAAATATGTGTTGGTAATCTTTCTCTTTAACCAAGTTCATATTTTATTCTTGACGAAAGTTAAGAAATGATCATGTGAATATCGCCTTGTAGCATCTTACATGATTTGTGTGAGACAATCATTTGATGTAGACTCGGAATGTTTCACATTGATCATTCAATCACTTGAAAATTGCTTTGAAGCTAATAGTTTGTGTGAGACAGCTATTGTCGTCTTCCAAGAATGTTTCAATGATTGAAATGAGGGTTTAGAACATGTAACCATGATTGGATATAAACATAGTGTGTATTCACATTTGTGTAAAGTCCAAAACCGGGAACCAAAGTATGCATACCCGTATGCGTACTGGTTGGTTGTTGGAAGTCCAAAACTAAGTATGCGTACCCGTACGCGTACTGTCGGAGTTTGGAAGTGTAACATAGTATACGTACCCGTACGCGTACTGGCGTAACCAAACTCAGTCCGGCTACTTAGGTATGCGTACCCGTCTGCATACTTAAGTAGGTTATGTTCTAAAATCGGTTTTGTTCATGAAATAATACATTTATATAATAAGGAATGCAGTCTTTTGCAAACCGTGGGTATAATGTTCATGAAATGATTCGATTGAATCAAAATCGATTTTTCTTCAATTGTGTCTTGTATACTTCTATGAGAATATAAACAATTGAACAACTCTCTAACTAGTTTCATTTGAGTCATTTGAATTAGTTATGATAAAGACGAATAAGGTTGATATGAAAGTGATTATATGGCTAACCATTGGTTAACTATTATTGAACCAACTAAGTGTACACGTTTAGGTACGGTTACCTTTATCTAAATAATGGTACATTTCATTTGTGTATAACAAGCTAAGTTCGATCTAACGGTTGAAAGATATTAGCTTGAATCTAATCAGGTTTTCATCTAAGGGTGAATATTGAATGCTTCGTTACCAAGGTAACATTGATTGCAAACCTTGATTTGAAGACTATATAAAGGAGAACTCTAGCACCTGGTAAATTTAATCCTCCTATGTGATACTAGTTGCGACTAGAGTCGATTCTCCTTTAACCTTAGGTTTTTCACGAAACCATGTAGGTTAACGACTTAAAGACTTCATTGGGAATGTGAAGCAAAACCCAACTATTTTCTCTGTAGTCGCGTGTTCTGATCTTGTTGTTTTCTATCGTGATTGAGTACTATCTTCTTTAAGATTTGCTCGATATTTATTCTCCGATAGACAAGATTGAAAAATAGTCACAAACATCTCCGTCTCATCGTTTGTGATTCCGCAATATATTATTTCATTAATCGATTAAGATTATTGTGAGGTGATTGATAATACTAGGCTGTTCTTCAGGAATAAAAGTCTGGTTTATCTATTGGTTCCTGTTCACCTTGATTTATCAATAGACGGTACAAAACTCGTAGGTATATCTGTTGGAGACAGATTTATGTATTCAATATACTTTTCTGTGTGAGACATATTTTTTTATCAAGTCTTCGACTTTGGTTCGAGCAGCTCTTAGTCGTGGGTGAGATCAACTAAGGGAATCAAGTGCGCAGAATCTGGCGTGGTTCAAGAGGTGTAAGGAACACAACTGTACCTTGATCAGTATGAGATTGGTTAGGGCTCAACTAGATTCCAGTCCGAAGTTAACTTGGTAGTAGGCTAGTGTCTGTAGCGGCTTAATACAATATGGTGTTCAAATCTGGACTAGGTCCCGGGGTTTTTCTGCATTTGCGGTTTCCTCGTTAACAAAATTTCTGGTGTCTGTGTTATTTCTTTTCCGCATTATATTTTGTTATATAATAGAAATATCACAGGTTGTGCATAGTTCAATAAATTAGAGAATCCAACCTTTGGTTGTTGATTATATTGATTGACACTTGAACATTGGTCTTTGGTACCACATTATATTTTACATAATAATCAGGGTCACGGATTTCTATCTGTTTGATTTGCTGATTATATTATGAAACAGAGATACAACTCTTGGATATACTTTTTTTGAGATTGAGTATTACTGTCTAGTTGATTATCTCTAAAGTATATTGGAGTTCGTCCATACAGATTGCTAAGCGAAATATTAGGTGTGTTTGTTAGACCCCCGCTTTTTCAATTTTGTTGGTTTATATAACCTATTTTTGATGCAGGCTTGTGATTTGTATGCTTGAATATATACAGAATTCTAACTAATTTTGGGAATCTTCTGATTTTTGGAAACAAGGTAGATTATTTGATACGTTTTTGTAGTTTTTTAGGTATTTTGGGTCTACTGTGTCTGGTTGGTCTTAAACGTTAATATTTTAGTAACCAAATAAACAAAACCATAACCGTATTTGTATTATGTACGTGTATTATTGTGAACGTTTTTTTTAGGGTATTTAATGGTTTGGGAAAAGATTCATATTATCATGTTCTATATATATATGTTTTGTTACATATTTTCCTAGGAGTGAAATTACTTCTCCGTTTATTTATTTTGGTATTTTCTCTTTTCAAATTAATATCTGGAAAACAGAAATTGTATAACTTTTTTTTAGCGTTGCAGAGATGTCTTTGTAGTTGTTTTACATCCGTACGCTAATTAGACTCTGAATCTTTTCTGAAAGTTTTCTCCACTAAATAAGTTTCAATAGATGAAACGTGGATTTTTTTTTCTTGTATTGTTGAATTCGTCAATGTCATCCAGTTCTAAAAATTGGCTAAACATGGTGCAATTTCAGTCTTTGTCTATTTTGACATTGTCTATACTTTGTTAGCTCGTGCTTTTGTCTTCTCTTTTCGATGTACATATATATGATCCTATTGTTTAGATCCACAAAACTCAATAGGATAATACTACGAATACGTGATCTCATGCTGATACTGTTTTCTTTGTGTATACCGTTCCAACTCATAATTGTCATTGGAGTCCTTCGGTTTCTATTAAGAAAATAAGGGAACCATATGTGGGGTTTCTTTTATTGTCTTGTACCTAACATTGGTTGATTGATAATGCTATGTTCTGTAATATAAAAACTCTGTTATTTTTCGGGTTTATATAACAACAAAACTCTCTTTTGTGTTTGTTTATATAACTTGTTTTTGATGCTAGCTTGTGATTCGTATGCTTGAGTATGTACGGAATGCTAGCTCATTTTGGAAATCCTCTAGTTTTATGAAACTGTGTAGGTTGTTTGATACGTTTTCGTATTTTTTTTATGTATTTTGGATTTAGTGTGTCCAGTTGGTCTTAAACTTTAATATTTTAGCTACGAACTCAATAAACCTGTATGTATATTTGCGTTATTTACGTGTATTATTGTGAACGTTGCTTTTTCACCTCTGCCAGTTTTGTACCCGGAAGTACTAACCTTGTAACTTTATTTTAGTCATCGAAATTTTACAAATTTCACAAAGTCACACGGTAAACAGTTACTCGATAAATTCCTAAAACAGTTATTCATCGGAAACAAGATACCGTGTTACCACTCTTGAGATCAATATCAATAGTATCATAATTAACAACTTTACCGGAATTAAACCGTGTCTTTGGGTAAAAAAAAAATCTATAAATTAATCTAGATGTGTTGCTGGTTAATTAGCTCCTTACTTTAGTATGCAATTTTTGAGTTCTTGAAGTACGTATTTCAATTTAAAAAAATAAATAAATATTACAGATATGTGATAGGTACTGGCACTGCAACCATTTAATATTTATTCCATCGCGGATTCTCCACATGTTCATGCTTAAATTTAGGGTCATGCAACCACCTATCCTCCATTGCATTGATAAATATCAAAGCATATTGAGAAATTATACCCGGTTATTGTGAAAATTGCTTTTCCAACTCAGTAAATCTGATTTGTTATTGGAAGTATCGACCCTGTAACTTGACCTTACTCATGCAAATTGAACAAATTTCACAAACCATAGGATAAACAGTTACTCAGAGATGAATACCTTGCTACATCCCAAGTTCACTAAACTTAGAAGTATTAACTTTACTACCCTACCTTATATTAAATGTGATATAAGATGAAGTATCCAAACAAAGTGTTGGGATCACACCTGAACCAATGTAGCGTAGTTGTTAAGCAAAAGACTCTACCACAGTGTGGTCTAAGCTTCCTTCGAACTCTGGAAACTATGGTAAAATATATAATATCGTCCCAAGCTAAATTATCAAGAAACTGATTGGCCCAGCAATCTGTAATAAGCAACACCCGAGAAACCAAAAAACGATGCTTAATTTTTTGATAAGCATCATTAATAATCCTTAAAAAAAGATAAACATAGATTTACAATCTTATTCCAAATGAATTCATTGAAAAATAATCCAAAACATTCTAACTTTAAAAAAAAAATCTAAAATAATGTGATTGAACCCTAATGTAGAAGCCAACACTGGAAAGAGTAATCGAATCTTCTAATAATTATGTTTTTAAAAGTTATAGTTATAACTAAACCAATACATTATTTCTTCAGATTAATTTTCAAGAAATCATTGGATTCCTACTCTTCATCATCGAGGTCTAATTTATTTTTCAGTCTGCGCCGAGTCTTTTTGGTTGGTATGTTTTGGCTTCTTTGCTTCCTTGTTGCTAGTTGTTACTTAATGCACGTTTTCTATCCCTCTTAGATATCTCCTTGTCATTATCTTTGGTAGTATGTGTAGCATTCTTTTCACGTCCTAGACCCCATAGAGAAAGAGAGTTTTACATATAAGAGGGGTCCTTATAGAGAAAAAGAGGTTTTTTATTTGTAAAAAAAGAAGTGCTTTAGTACCAATCGTCTGCAAAGCTACCTGGAATTTTGTATCAACATCCTGAATCATCTAATTCTCCTTCAAACTTGAATACTTTTTGGACCGTTAAATTGTCAGATTGGTTGTTTATACTGTACTCCTAGATTTCGAATTTGAATACAAAGGTGTTCTCCTTAATCCGGTTGAACCATACGTGTGCCTTTTCTCCATTCACTACACCATTTTTAGTCTTTAGTAACAGGCTCTTCAGTTGCAAAGAGGGGTTGCAACAGTTTGAATCTGTTACGAAAGTCCTGTTGCAAGTTTTCGCAACGGCTCCTAAGCAGTTGCGAAATTAGATGGTCGACACAACTTAAACAGTTGCGAAACTGGAATTTCGCAACAACTCATTCCAGTTGCGAATGTTTTGCAACATCAAAAAAATAGTGGTTTTGACTAGTAAACCCTGGTTTTGACCTGGTAAAATCAAGTCAAAATCAGGTTTTGGACCGGTCAAAACCACTATGTATTTACTTTTTAATCAGGTTTTAATTCTTCAGTTCCCCGGTTCATTTGGAAATCATTCCCCTGCAACAATTTCAGAAAAAATTACAGTGAAATTCTTCAGCTCTTAGGCAAAAACATTCAAAGCATATACCCATAAGTTTTTAAGAGACATAACTTTGGCAATACGTAGTCATTTCATACATTGAATTATAAACACCAACCATCATTGAACTTAGGAAACTCATGAAATCATAAACTAAAGACTTATTCTGTATACCTCTGAAAAGAACTACTTAGGCAATACATATAAATTTCTTAAGTTCCAATCTGTAGCTAGAAATATTTCTTAAGTTCCAAGGACATACAAATTCTGTGCGTAGTATCAAAAAAATGACAAGCATGTTAAACGTTTCTTAAGTTTTCAGAACATAGAAATTATGCAGTTGCAGTTGTAATGTGAAATGTAATAACAGTAGTAGATACAATCTTAAAGGCACAAGACTGGAGACAAGATCAACATTCATTACCTACATGCTCAAACAAGTATAGCTTCTTGTTTCTTCATAACCATCCTTGTAAATAGTTGCACTTACTGCTCATATCTGCGACCTGCAAAACCCATGTACACCATGAGAGTAGCCATTGTCAAAAAGAATTGTAACAGTAATACAGGGAAACAAATAACAGTTTTCATTGACACTTAAACTAAAAAAGGTTAGCTAAAAAGATAAGTGGTAAAGAAATTTTTTTCCCACTTTCTAAGTGATTTCAGAACTCGAGGACTACTGTTTTTCTTCCATATATCTAAGTTTAATAGATATGAAAAAGGTTAACTAAAACGAAAGATGGCGCAAATTATTTGTTTGCCTGTTTCAGAAACACACATACCTATTTAGACAAACCAATTGCTTTTAGGATGATAAGGTTCCTTCATTAGTTGTATCCCACTCTTCTTCAGCTTCATTACTGTTGAAAAGAATAACGCCATCTATAGAATCAACATCGACACCAACAGCCTCTTCTTCTTGGGTTCCATGCTCTTCATGTTCTTCTCTGTTATCTTCTACCTACTGAGACAAAAAGTGAAAGAAATCAACATCCAGTTCCCATCACGGAAGCTAAGAATAATAAAAGGGAGCATTTTACATAGAAACAAAGAAAGTTCCTGGATGGATTAATACCGTTTGAGAATTTTGCATGCGTTAAGTCTTGCGGATGCACCTGGAAGCCTTTTTCCAACTTCTATCTAGTTCACTAACCTGTTCATCAAATAGATTTTGACTTCTCAAATATTAATAACAACAGTCCAATATTAAACGAGTGATGAAACTTTATTTAAAGCAAAAAATCACTACTACTTACTAGAGTCTCCGCAAACTCTTCAAGTTTGCTGAAAGATTCCATTCTCATGAAGTCAGCACCAAGCAAGGTGATAAAAACACTAACTGAAGCAAGAAAACGCCACTTCTATCGGTTAGACAAACTTCACAAAAGCCTGCAACAAACACATGGATTCATGATATACACTCAGACAACTAAATACTATTGGATTCAGAAGCAACTTGTGGGTAAAATCCAGTTAAATCTCCGAATTAGAAGCAAATACCATTGGATTCAGAACCCTGCGCATGCATGCAGGGAAGAGAACTAATCAAATAATGTTAAGTAAAACTAAAAACTACATTTGTATCCCTTCAACTGCAGAAACAAAGAAAGTGCCTGGATGGATGAATACCGTTTGAGAATTTTGCAGGCGATTAGTCTTGCGGATGCACCTGGATTCCTTTTGCCAACTTCTATCTAGTTCACTAACCTGTTCATCAAACATATTTCGACTTCTCAAATAAGAATAAAAACAGATCAATATCAAACGAGCGATGAAACTTTATTTAGAGCAAAAAATCACTACTACTTAACAGAGTCTGTGCGAACTCTTCATTTTTTCCGAAAGATTCCATTCTCGTAAAGTCAGCACCAAGCAAGGTGATAAAAACACTAACTGAAGCAAGCAAATGCCACTTCTCAGTTAAAGAAACTTCACAAAAGCCAGCGATAAACATATGGATTCATGATATACACTCAGACAACTAAATACCACTGGATTCGGAAGCAACTTGTGGGTAAAAAATCCAGCTAAAGCTCGGAATTGGTTTCCCTTTCCTTGACCAATTTTCCATTGGACCCTGGTACTGTTGTCATTTTCAGGAGACATAGCATGGGTTGAGGGATGTAGTGAGCTCATGCGAATTACCTTTGGCCAAAAGGATAAGCCCATGAACATAAGTTACCAAGAAAGGTAAGATCTAGACATTTGATTCTAGATATTGTGACATGTGTACCTTTTGATTTCTCAAGATAAACAATGATTGTCCAAAAATTCAACTAGTAAAGAGATCGCCTTACATTGACCCGTATATACTATAATTAATGGACTTCAACTGTATGTCCATTAATAATAAACAACTGGAATATTAACTGATAATTAACGGACAACAAGACAGAAAAGAAACCACAGTTCATATACGGCACTTGGGACTCAATATGATACTGCCTGGAAAATATTCTATGTACATAGAGTAAAACTGTCCAGCAATTAGAATTATATGTCCTAGCAAAAAGTTGAACTCAAAGGATGGCATTTTAGATATCTCACCTTCTTGGAAAACAACGCATGACAACATCATCAAGGTCAAATGGTTTATTCGTAGCACCGAGAACAAATATTCTTTGCCTGTCTTTCGACCTCAGTCCATCCCAAGCTGCCATAAACTCATTTCTCATTATTCTAGTTGCTTCATGTTCAGAGCCACCACCTCGGGCACCAAGCTAACTGTCAACCTATACCAACAAAATTTAGGACATTCAACGATGTATGTTGAGACTTGAGCAAAGTTAAATCCAAAAAAAAGCACATCCAAGAAAATTTTTGGAATATGCACAAATGAATGAGCTCATTCTTTTCATAAGATGTAAAAGTCCTCACCTCATAGACAAATATACTTACAGGGGGAAGCTTGCTAGCAAAACAGAAAAGAGCCTTGGTAAGCTTTTCAGCATCTCCAAACCACTGATTCAGCATTCAGAAAGGAAAAAAGAATTAGAACTTTCAAGAGCTCTATCGATGCTTTATATGGTTATTGTTCATAGACTAGCACACGACATTTTAAGAAATTAGAGCGGAAGATAGAAGATTCATGATATAAAAATTAAGTACGAACACAAACCTGGTACGCCAACTCTCGCGTGTGACACAAAATTAGAGCAACAACTTGTCCAGCAACAGGCTCATTATTCCAGCTTTTAACTTTCATCCCTTGCACATCCAACTGCCTGTCAATTAGGGATAGAAGCATACACATCAATCATCAGAAAGAGTTCCTTAAATACAAAGATACGAGATAATAAGATAAAAGCTCAACCTGTCGGGTATACCTAGAACTACAGTTTAAAAGCCAAATCAAAATAACTATCCACGAAGTACCTATAACGCATTAAGATCAAGATTCAAGATTTAATTAAACTCATCAAATAAGAACTAAACTAGAGAACAAAGCTACCGAACCCAAGAAAAATAAAATGAATACGTACTTGATATGCTTATGGGATCCCCCAGAAGTTGCATTTGAGATTGCCCAAGCAGCCTCCTTTTTGATATCAAACTCAGCATTTTGAAGCAGATGGATTAGAGGACCAATAATATCAGCCACTATAACCGACTACACAAAATTTGAAATGAAAGCATATCTCGTTAGTGCCACCTAGATTTTTCTTGACAGATAACATCCATACCCAAAATAGCTTGAGGCATGCATTCATGTTGAACTGATTGAGAACCAAAAGAAAAATTGTAGCCGAGGAACCTTAGTGAGTAAGAAAGATCTCTGAGAACTCTAATGGAAATGGTAATCAACAAATTTTTGCCTTCAAAAATAGGAGTGCAGAACAAGTATTTTTTACCTGCAAGTCAAACAACACATCTCAAAATACATTGCCTAGTTATGTAAAATATGTAAAATACAATCGCCATAGCACCTACTAAATTTCAAGAATAAACAGGATTATATCAAAACTATCCAACTGAACCATAATCTTAATACAAAACTTGATATAAGGAAATACCACAAAGAAATAGCTAATTCAAATAAAAAACATAAAAGAATCCAAGTAAAAAAAATTGCCTTCAGATGGATGCTCAAATCCCGAATCAACAATTTCTCTAAGAAGCTCCAGCTTTAATAGAAAATCTCTGAATCCAGAACTGTGTATCCAACATACCCCCTGCACCATCCAAAACATTCATATTAGTCTCAAACTTTAGGGTTTAAATTTAACACACTACAAGAGTTCGAAAATAAAAACAAAACAAAATCAATCTCAAAAAGACAAAATTGCATCAATTTTATTCACAGGATTTCAACTCCCAAAAGGCCAAAATCATATCAATTTCTTTGAAAGTTTTCAACTTTCTATCAAAATCTCAAAAGGAAAACACTACGACAATTTGAACTTACCGAAATTTCAAATTTCTAGGGTTTTGACAAAACCCGAAACTAGCTCAATCTCAAAGCGGCAAAAATATTTATAGATCGAAGAAGATGGTTATAGATCAAAGAATATAATGCAAAAACTGAGATCGAATCATGGTGGAACGTGTTTACTTCCATTGATAGATCGAATCATGGTGGAGAACGGCACTGCTAGGTCAGTTCTAAGGTATCAGATTAGGGCTTGATTTAGGATTTGAGATCTCTGAAATCAGTAAATCGTTCAACCTTCATCTCGGAGATATTACTGATTTGTGACTTATAAGTTCTCTGAAATCAAAGTAATGGAACCCTAATAACCAGAGAAGATAACGAGAGAGATAAGAGAATAGAAAAGAATGATAAATGAGATAGAGTGAGATTTCTTTCGATAATAATAATCAGATGAGTCAGTTTTGATCTGAATGAGCTGAATAGCCAACTAAACCGAGTCAGCTAAGAATGTGGGAAGCCACACTCGCGAGTCGCACGCGTAGAACTCCAATCTGTTGCGAATCGTAACAGGTATAAATCAGTTGTGAGTTTCGTAACAAAGGTAACCTGTTACGAAAGTTTTGCAACAAAATTTCGCAACAGAAAATTCGCAACAGGGACAAAGCTGTTGCGGAAACTAGTTACTAATCATGAAAAATGGTGTGGTGATTGTTAATCTGCATTTGGAAATAAATGATGTGGTGAGCCTGTGTTTACAGTACATCTATCAAGTTCATTTTCCATACTAATATGTCGTTACCTCATTGTATTGTTCCAAGTAATTTGCATGTTCTATAACAATGCATTTCATCAACCTTTTTGTTGTATTTCTCATCACTGTAATATAACAGTATCTTCGTCATCTTTTACAGTTAAATTCAATTTTACATGTATATATTTTAAGTCGTAGTAAGTCTTGATGTATTGTCAACCCATTTGTATATAAAAAAATGTTGTTCATTTTTACCATCCTCTTCAAAAATTTTTTTTAACACTTGCAATACCAAGGTTCCTCATCTTCGTTGTACTCAATATTTTTATTACATATACTGCATGCCATATAATACCACTCTTTGTTGTCAACCAAGCCCAGTACCGTCGCCTCGCAAGTGAAACTTCTACCCTTCCTTTTATTCGAAGCACATATTTAGATATGTTTAACTATAGTAGGTTAACAAAATCAACTAAATACACGCTTACCATATTCTCAATGTAGTGTGTCATGTCAGTTGGTTCCTGTATATATCTTTGTATTTCGTTGGGGTCATCCGGTCGTGGAGAGCCAGTTATTTTGATTTCGTTGTCTCCTGATTTAAGCCTGCATAAATTAATTTTTCAGTTTTAGTACGTAATAAAAGTCATAAACAGTGGAACCCATATAAAATAATCCGTGATAAAATAATAATCACGATTTTTTTTTCCGGTCATGGGTAGATAACAACGTGCTAAATTTATAAATTAGTAAAAGTTTAAAAATTACTATAGGTCCTTTGTGATATTTATTAATAACTCTTCAATTTATGTAAATGTAAATGAGTTCTAGTTTATGCTAATTTGGTATAGAATAAGTGAATGAGTAGGTTTTTTTATTAAATTGATGTCCCATTGAGTTTCGTTTTGATATCTTTTTAACATCATATGAGTCTTTTAGAATGTGATTAGAAGAATTTTTATAATGTTGTTTCCTTGTGCAATGAAACAACAATTCAATATCTTTTTAGCTATGTATCATAACTTATTTTCGTGAATGTGGTTTATAACCACACTTTCATCTTCAACTTGTATATCATCATTTTATTCGTTAATCAACAATATGAAATTATGTTTTTCGGAGATAGTTCGAAAGGTATTCAACATTCACTTTATTACCATAATTCAATTCATTGATTAAGTTTTTTTGAGAAGTGTGTAACAACAATCGAAAAATTTAATAAATTATTAATTCATATGTAAATTAATACTCTTCATTTCCGTTTTAGTTGATGTTCTGGAGTTTTTCACGCAGATTAAGAAACAATAGAGATAATTTTTTTCTTCCAAATATACTCGTATTAATAGTTTCCTAAAAATTTAAAACACATAGTTTTTGGTTTCTAGATTTAGTGTAAATCACGAATCCCCTTATAATTTACTTGGGATAAACAAAATATTCCTCCCTAGACTAGATTTAAAAATTGGAGTAATTATCTATCTGTTAATTACGATGAGAATTAATTGTATGTTGTGATTCCAAAGCAAGGGGAAATCAGTGAAAATTTGGGAAAAATACTTAAACTCTCATCTATGTTGAAACACAAAAAACCCCTAAAATATCAAGTAGAATGGAACGGATGGAGTATTTAATATTTTATTGATTATTTAATATCACGATAAATTAATAAATTTTATTTGTCCCGACGCTATTAATTTAGAGGTGTTATACCAAAGTCTATCCTCTACTCTGCACACTTACTTTTTCTTGAATCCGGTGACCTCAGGTATACCCAAATTGATCAACACTCTAGTAGCAGTGGTCGTAGCTAATGCAAATGTACCTGTTGCAAGGCGTAATTGTATGTCAGGTGAATTAATAATTTTAACGCCAGCACCTGATGTGGTTAATTAGTAACATACCACTAACCTCACAACTTTCCATAACTTTCCATTGATAATAACAATTATCAGAGTATTTGTGTGCCATCTATGACACCCTCTTTTACTGAGCAGCACCATTCCCCCCATTGAGTTACCTTCATAGCAACTTCCATGTTTTAACAAAAATATAGGGGTCTTAGTTTCGCAAAAATATAAAATTAATCATCAATTTGATTTAGGGGTCTTAGTTTCGCAATACAGCCACAACAAAGAAGTCAATTGCTCGTGGTTCACTTCATTACCTCGATCCTCAACGTAATAAAACTTTACAAACGAAGTTACTTACTTTGTATTATCGTTGATTATCTCTCTCTTCTCAACTTCGTCTTGCCTTTTTTGACCATCGAATGCCACCATAGTAATCTCGGAAACAGACTTCAATCACCTAATAGCATATGCCGGTAACAATGATACCAATTATATGTATCTTATGTATGTCGCATGGAAAGTAAAAAGTAGTCCCGTTCTTATGCATGTCAACTGAATTTAAATGGGCTCACAACTATCTTCTACAAGGTGAAGTCACATTTTGGTCGATGATATTTATTTTTACCATACTGCATGACTTGCAGACATTTTGATACCCAACCCAAATTCTACAAATGAGGTTCCAACTTCCAATTCATCATTTTGTGTAGAACCATTTCCTCTTCTTTTGGTATTTGAGGGGAAAAAGAAACAAAAAGTATGAACAAATAGTTTTTGGTTTTTCTTTTCCATTTTTTTCTTTTAATGTGTGCAAATATTAAAAAAGAATTTCCTTTTGAAAGAGATAAGGAGTACATAGTAGTGATTAGATATTCAAGTGTGGATAGCTAACTTTGCTTAGATGTAAATACTAATCAGTTTCTTAACCAATGTGATTAAAAGTTTTACTATTCTGGAACTCAATTGATTGACATAGTAAATCATAATAAAGACTTTTTATCCAAGGGTACTTGCATTATGGGGTTTATGACTAATCCATGAACATGCTCCATTGGATGGATTATTATTACAAAGTGGAACTCACTCATTTTGTTTTTGTCCAGTGTGTAAGCCATATTGTATAACATCATAAATGCAGTTGCTTATACTTATTCCAACACATATGCATAACAACCGGCCATGATCATTTGAAGTTCTTAATAGAGATGCTTGTTTTTTGCATGCGAACTTGATACAAGCTACTGGATTTGCTACATCCCTTTATGAATGAATAGAGAAGACGTGAGGAGGTTTCTTTGAGAGATGGTAGTTACATCCCTTTATAGCCTTCTAGCAGTGACGAAGTAATTGAGTGATGATACCAATGACTTGAGTTCAAAAATCATCAACACCAAATTTTTACCAATTAAAAGAAATGGTAGATATTTCAATTGAAAAAGTAAAAATGAATTCAATTTCGGATCGTAGATATTTCCATAGGAACCAACCACAAATTTATAAGTTTGTATCCTATATATCACTCAATAATTATCTTCTAAACTCCAGACTAAAAGTTAGCTAAAGTAAGTACATTGTACATTGTTCAAACTGAATTTTCTATGAAAGACAACATGGAATATTAAAGAGAAACTACAATTGGAAAGAAACTACAAATCTAGTTGATATTAGAAATTCTTGATGAACCCTGATTTCAGACTAAATAAAAACCGCCTACACACCAGCACCCACAAATGGGTTCCCTGCTTTTCCGTGAAGGGAATGTCCAACCACACGTGTGTGTGCCGTTTTGTTGTGGTTTGAACTAGGGGTGTCAACGGGTCCGGGTCCTCCCGGGTATCACTAGATCCAGACCCGAACCCTACTTATAAAGGTCGGGTCCGGTTTCTAACGGTTCCGTGTCCGGTTCCTAAATTTGTGGACCCAGAACCGGACCCGTTTAAATACCCGGGTACCCGTCGGTTCCGGGTACCCATTGGGTCTAAAAAATACTATTTAAAGAATCTCAAAAACTTAATATATTTCTCTTTTTAGTTTGGATTTAAGTAATTTTTATAAAAAATTATTGTTATTTCTTATGAATGTACTAAATAAAGATTAAATGTAAGAGAAAAAATTTAAATGAGTAAAATATCAAAGCTAAAACTAGAAAAAATACTTATAATTTTGCTAAAAACATGAATAAAAGAATGAATATACGGGTACCCGATACCCGCGGGTACCCAATGGGTATTACCCGTTTGGACCCGTTTAAATTCGGGTCCAATCGGGTAATTACCCGGCGGGTCCTAAGTAGCTAATGGGTCCAACTTTAGGACCCGGAACCGAACCCTAATATACCGGGTCCGGTTCCGGATCCGAGTAATGGGTACCCATTGAAAGCCCTAGTTTGAACTGCGGTTCAGGCTTAACTATAAAGTAGAGTTTTTCGTAGGGGAAAAAAAAATAATTCTTTTTTGTTATCTTCAGGTCACCCAACAAATGAGAAAGGGTAGAAAGCTCCTGTCCAAACTTTAGAGCAAAGGCACTAATTCTAGAAGACGTACACGGCCCCTTAAAAAAGTGGTTCTAGACTCTTAAGTGTCTAACGACTTCCACAGAATCTATAAACTGTATCTATTTTTAGTTTTCTAGAATGCTAAGGTATAATTTTGAATTTAAAATTTGAGATGGTCTGTTTCGGATCTTCGATGCAGCTAGGTAAGCTTGACATTCTATGGGTCTTCTAGAAATAATTGGAAGCATCCGTAAGCATACAAGAGCTTGTATTAAAATACTTGGATGAACTTCTTCTAGATTAATAGTGCCGCTATGGCGCTATCTTTCAATGTTTGCTTGCGAGAAGGTTTAATTAGTCAAAAGATGTTTCTTATTTCCTCATTTCACCTGACTTTATTAATATTACAACAAAAAAGATGATGACCAGGAGGGACTAATTAAGGGCTCAAGGAGCCAACAAGGAAAGATTGATGACTGGGGACTGCTCGTAGGTCCTTGTGGTGGCACCATTTTATCTTAGTTAATGAGTAATTTCCTTCACCTACCGTAAATGTGGAGGTGAATAAATCATAGTCTCAATAACGTGCTGTAGAAGTGTCAAAATCTTTGATTTCTCTCTCACTGCCACCACCAAAAATCTTCATTTCCCTTTTCTTATTCTTATAAAACCATATCAACAACTAAAATAGAACCAAAACAAACGCAAACAGAGAAGAACGAAAAACACCTAAACAAAATGCAAGAGATTGGAAAAGCAATGATGCATTGTCCTAGTTTCAGCAGTTATTCATCGTCGATCAGATTTGTAGAAATTACAGCTAAAGTCATCAAGGCAGAAGAAGAAGAATGTACTAGTCATCCCGATGATAGCGAACAAGAATTCGGGTTTCAAACTTTCTCCGATGACAAAACAAAGCAAACACCAATCAGAGAAGAAGAAAATGATCATGGTAATGACAAAGAAGACAAGCCAGAGAAAGAAAATGACGACAAAGACGAAGACGATGATTTCGAATTCGCGTTCGTGAATTGTAGTGATGATAATGCTTCATTACCTATTACAGCTGATGAAATCTTCTGTAATGGCATAATTAAACCCATTTTCAATCAAGACATCGCCAAATTCGAAAGCGTCGAAGAAGTATTACTAAAAGAAGATAAGCAGAAGGATACAAATGATAATGCTACGGCTACTACTAGTCATAAGATTAGAAAAGTCTCATCGTGTCCTCGACTTCCATTAGGAAGGCTGTTCTTAAAAGAGTATTCATCATCGACATCATCATCAACATCTTCATCATCGGAAACTCATCTAGATTCAGCATCTTACTGCATTTGGAAACCAAAAACTTTCACGACATCTCCTGACAATTCTTACTGTCCAAACAAGAAGAGTAAATCCGTTGGAAACAGTACTAAGCCTAGAGGTTTCAGGCTTAGAGATCTGATTCGTCGGAGTAACAGTGATATTAGTAAGACTTACGTCTACTTAGCTAATCACATTGCTCAGCCATTGCCAACAATGCCAAGTACTAATAAGAAACTTTCAAATGAGAAATCATTGGAATCGATAATGAGGAAGAATTCTGTTAAGGGAATAACGAAAGAAGATGTGAAACCGATGGGTAGGAAATTGTCGATGAAGAAAGTAAGCAGTACTGCGGCCGGAAATGAAACGTTGTCGGCGGCAGCATCGTTGTTGTCGCCACATGAAATGCATTACTTGAGAAATAAAGCGACGAAAGATGAAGATAAACGGCGGTCATTTTTACCGTATAAACGGGATTTGATAGGTTTCTTTGGATTCAATAGGAAACTCTATCCTTTTGCTTAATCTATATAATTAGTTCGTTTTCAGTTGAGTAATCAGAATTATATATTTGTTCATTTTTCATATACATGCCATAAATTTTGATGTTTATTTCAATTGAATTGAATCCTTTTTCCTTTTCTTTTATTCTTTCTTTTCCTGTCTTGAATGGGCTCACTTTTTCTTTTTTTTCTCGGAGTCGTTAGTCATCAGTTTAGATGTGAAGTGATGTTTGGTTTCGATGACTTGACTTAGAGGTGTAAATTGGGCTGTGCCAACACGAGCACAGCCCAGCCCAGCACGTTAAAATCTGAACCCAGTCCAGCCCAGCACGTGATTTAGCCGAGCACGTTAGTTTCATGGGTTGTGCTAGGTTAGCCTAATTGGCACAGTAGCACAACACAGCATACGGTACGGATAAGCACGTGGCCCAGCCCAGCACAACACGTTAGGAAAGCACGTCATACCATGCACAAGTACACCATATAACAAGCCATAATACATCACACTTTGTGTATATTTCACAAAAGAATCACTATTCTAGCTAGTTTTTGACATTTTATGCTTGCTTATTTTTATAATAGCACATATAATACCTAAATATTTGGAAAAGATATTTCAATATCGTTGTTATAATGTCGTTACCTATATTTGACTAGAACATTAATTTACGTGACAATTATAGAATTTTATATTTGATGGGCTATTTCTTTTTATTGATTAAACTTGTTAATTTTACTTGAAATAATTTCAAATGATATGTTGTCTATTTAGATTCTCGTGATAATGTCCAACTTAATGTATACCATTACGTGATTTCAAATTGTTTATAACACGTGTGCCAGCACGACACAACATGTTTATTCGTATGCTGTGCCCGTGGGCTGTGTTGTGCCTAACTTTTGACTAGTAAAGCACATCACAGCACAACACATTTAAATCATTGGCACAACACAACACGACAAATGGCACGTGAAACACGCGACTTCGTGTGTCGGGTTGTGCCGGGCCGGCACGTTTTACACCTCTAACTTGACTGACAGCAAGTTCGTTTATATCCGAATTTGCGCCTGAAACTGAGTCCACCCTGAATCGAAGTCATTCAAATGTTATATCGTTTGTTTTTTATTTTGAGTAGGATCTGTTTTGCTATCCAACTCAGATCTAATTTTTTAACTCAGACCTGTTTGAGTCGGGTAATAAAATACTGCTGATTTATATGACCAGATAATCAAGGTTTTTAAATCGTGAATCGAATTGAATCGTTTTTGAAATTTGTGAATCCAATCGTACGTTAAATCGTGAATCGAAGATTCATAATTGATTATTAAATCGTAAATGTATGCCTATAAATATCGTTGAACCATACAAAATAAATCCTCAGGTTTGATTTATGATGAATAATTATTATAAGTATAAAATATATCGAGTATTAGCACCAACAACCAAGTTGGAACATTGGTTGGAGGCTTTGCGTCTGACACCAGAAGTCTCAGGTTCGAATAGATTTGGTAGGAAATGAAGCGTGCGATTCGAATCGTGAATCACACGATTTTAAAAATCATGCAGATGATTGACTTGTAAGTTTTTGAGTCAGATCTGACTCAAAAAACAAACAACATGTTTGTTTTCTCCTGACTCACCTGATTAATTTAGTTCTGACTGAAATCTCGTGACTCATCTGGATCTGACTGAAATCACCCGATTCATCTGGATCTGGCTCAATATGTTTATTTTTTGAGTCAGGTCTGACTCATCTGACTCAAAAATATATGAGTCCGTAAGTTGTTACCATGAGTCAGGGGTATTTTATTACCTGACTCAAACGGCTCTGAGTCTGGGGTTAGGGCTGACTCAGATCACGAGTCAGATCTGACTCAAATGGAAAAGCAAAAGATTTGACATCTGACTCGGGCCGAGTTGGGGACAGAGACAGATCCAGACACCAATTAGCAAAAAACAAATAGACTCTAAGTTAGATTCAGGTAAGTCAGGTATAGTCGGATCTAGATAAATCAGATCCAAAAAAAAGAAACAAACATGGTGCGAGTCTGAAGATCGATTTGAACCCATTTGAGAGAAAAAAAAATCCTCCCGTGGATACTAATTATGTGTCTTGCAATTATGGATTGGATTAAGAAAACTAAACCAAGTACAGTACAATCGTTTCCAGCAGAAAAGCTTGCATAGCTAACACAAATTGAGTAGAAAAGCTTGCCTAGCTAACACAAATAATAGAGTTCCCAATGCTTCTCCTTGGCCGTCCACACACACCTCCAAACAGGCAGCTCGTGCGTACTTGTTGATGCTAATTAATGAAAGGCATGGCGCGGCAGCAGCTAGCAATGTTCCATTGCTGCAGTTAAAGTGATCGAGATACCTGTCCACAGCTTGCATTTCCTAAAGATTCTAGTAGATTCAAAATCATCACTTTCCCAAAGAGAGCATATTCCATAATCTCATTCATTGGTTAGGTTTCAGAAAGCGATTGAAAGCAAAACCTTCTATCGGTTCCTGATATCCGACACATGAGTATCCCAAAAAATTGGGCTGACTCAATAAATCTTGTTTTTTCAGGAACTATAATTTGGGTGGAGATAACCAAAATTGAACTCGTGATTCATTGTTTATTGGAAAGGGAGAAAGACTTCCACCGTCCACGCTCTCTATTTCTCTGCAACTCAATTTTTTCTTGTTTATACTTTCATGGCGACTTTAAAACATTTATCAAAATCGCTTAAACAATTCAGAAATTTCTCATCAGCAACAGCAATAAATAAGTCTGTGATTAAAGAAGGTTATAAACAGCAATCCCTTGATCATAATCTTCAGCTATTTAATCGAGGAGGAGATGGAGATAGTAATCCGAAGGATAGAAATGTTCATTGGGTATTCTTAGGTTGTCCGGGTGTTGGTAAAGGTACTTATGCTGGTCGTTTATCAAATCTACTTAACGTTCCTCATATAGCTACTGGTGATCTTGTTAGGGAAGAACTTTCTTCTTCTGGTCCTCTTTCTAAACAGGTTTGTTCAAAAAAAATTTGATTCGTTTTAGATTAAATTTGAATTTTACTGATTCATTGATTGCATGTTGTTTATTGGTGTGATCTTCTTTCTTTGATTTTTTTTCAATTTTTGTACACAATTTTTTAGGTGAATTATGGATTGTAAATTAGTTACTTAGGGTTCTGATTTTGAAATTTTGGGTTCAATTTGAGAGAATTTGGAAGTCAAGAATTTATGATTGAGGTGGAAAGCTTATCGTGTCTTTATGTGGCAAGCTTGTCATAAAAGCTTGCCCACAATAGAAAACTTATGGCAAAAGGGGCTCAATTACTGTAAGTGTTTGTTGTTTTTGCTTCTTCAATATTCATCTGGATGGGCAACGAATAAGTGATTTATGGTTTTGTGGGAATGTTCTAGAAATAGTTGGGAGTATGGCTGGTTATAATGGTTAACTCAAGAAACTTTAAGTACTAATGTTGTTGAGGATTGTTATTTCGACTAATTGATCACTATCTGGGAAGTCCTCAGGCATGCATGCTAGTCTATTTTTTTACTGTTTGATCTCTTTGAGGAAGCCATATAACTCTCTTTTGGTATTGTTGTAATGGTTGGCATCGCTTTGGTGCGTTTGAAAATTATGTTTCTTTCTATAACTAAAGGCAAAGCCTGATTTCTTAATTTTAGTTCAGGCCTTTTAGACATGGTTTTTGGTTTTCTATGTATGAGGATCAATTTGATAAGGAGCAAATTGCTTATTTACGGATGTGCAATTGCTATCTCCTTCATGTTGTATTCTTTAAAGCTGAAATTGCGTGAAGAATGGTATTTGACATTATTAGTGAAGGTTACTAGGTGTGTGCCCTTTGTATGTCTGAACCCTGAGCGTGCCATTCATCTTAATTATGTCTTGGCATAATATTCCTGCTTGAATATTTTGACAGAATGCTATTTAGAAATTTGTTTTTCTTGTCTTACATTATTCTTTTTCTTGGGCAGCTTTCAGAGATTGTAAACCAAGGGAAATTGTTATCGGATGACATTATTTTTCTCCTGTTGTCTAAACGACTTGAAACTGGAGAAGGTAATGGTGAATCAGGATTCATTCTCGATGGTTTCCCACGAACCGTTAGACAAGCGGTGAGCATCCTTGCGATGATAAAGACAAGGCATGTCCAAGTTTATATTGGCCTTGTTTATTCCTTGTGAAATTACTACCTTCCAAATCATTGATACTATGCTGGTTGCACTCTATAGGTTATGTAACACATGAAACAATTTTTGTCTCTAATATACATGTTAGCAAAATCACGTTGGCGGTAATTTTGACTTGCCTCTTTTAAAGTAAACCAAGCGTGTGCATCAAGTGGTATAGATCATATACAAGACTCAGGTCATTGGTGAACCATCCTTTTGGTTGGGGACTTATATTGTTGATCTAAATATTACTTTGAAGAGCAAATGGATTCCGGAACCTGTTGCAATATACTTCGGTGTTGTCAAATTTATGTTCTGTGGGCTTACCTTGTTTCTTTTCTTCTTTTGGTTTGTGTTATTAGGAAATACTCGAGGGTGTGACAGACATTGACATGGTGATTAACTTGAAGCTTCGAGAAGATGTCATACTCTCGAAATGCCTTGGAAGAAGAAAATGCAGCCAATGTGGTGGGAACTACAATCTTGCCACTATTGATATCAAAGCGGAAAACGGAAGCCCTGGGATGTACATGGCTCCTCTTCTCCCACCAGCAGGTTGTGAGTCAAAGCTCATAACTCGATCTGATGATACAGAAGAAGTTGTGAAAGAGCGACTCCGTATATATAACGAAATGGTATTAGTCTTCAATAGCTACTTTCTGAGTTGTCTTTTTGTTTACCTTTTAGAAGCCATTTAAATGCCCTTGGGGAAACTTGCTTGTATGGTTGGACCATCTGATTTTTACAATGGTATTGGTCCTGCAGAGCCAGCCTGTGGAGGAGTTCTACCGCAGTAGAGGGAAGTTATTAGAGTTCCAATTACCGGGAGGAATCCTAGAATCCTGGCCTAAGCTATTGCATGCACTGAATCTTGAGGATCACGATGATAAGCAATCTGCAGCTGCATAATGTAATATATACTGTAGTTAGGGAATTTATTTCAAGGCGAGTCATGTTTGAGATGGAAACTACCCACTTAATTTGGGAGGGTGATTATTGTCAGTATGTGGAGATGTTGATTATAAAATGGAAGGTGGTGTAATATTGTTTGGAGCAACAATCGTAATGCCCTGTTATTCATGTGACTGGAGTTTTTAAACAAGCTCAGAATGATGTGAATAAAATCTCGTTTGAGACTGGACTCTTTATTAATACATGTATCACGCCAAAATGTGAGTCTATGATTGGACATCCTTATCTAATTTTAGCTCTCCCCTCTCCCCTCCCTCCCTGATTTCTCCCTCTTGCCGGCCAAAACTAGCCGTTTTTCTTGTCCTCTTCGCTCAACAACTAGTTCCAACGGTCTGCTCTCACCAGCTTTTCTACCGGAATGTTCAACTACTTCTCCAAATGCTAAGTTCGATCATCTACTAAGTTCTAATGACTAATTCAAGTCATCTGAGTCAGTGTCACTGCAATTGCATCAATCACTCACGCCACACGTATCACAAAATCACTGAAAAAGAAGAGATGAGACTAATCTCACAAATCACACACAACACACACATCACACATAACACCCAAATCACTAATTAGTCTAGTCTGGAAGCTGGATTTTCCCTTCCAAGAAGAATTCTCAAAAAATCTCAATACCAATTTCAACACCAACGAACAATACCCAGAAGTTGACTCAAATAAAGAAAGATTAAGAATTTGCTTCAACTTTAAGGAGCCTAAAAGACCCCCCATCTAGCAAATCAAGCATCGATTTTCAGATGTTTACTTCAATTTCAGTACCTCTAATCCCAAGCACCATGACACTGTACTCTCTGATGAAGACTTGCCCACAAGTAATGAACCTCAGAAGCAATCTCTCAGCAACATCAGCAACAATTTCAACTTTCAATTGGCCCTCTACTCAACTCATGGACATCAAACTCACTACAATTGCACTCTATTTCAATCTTCTCAATGCTTTCTGAGGAAATTAGGCCACAAGCTTAAATGAGTGAGACTCTTGGATTCTTCTACTCTTCATTCTGGTATGTATCTCTCTTTAAGCTCTCTGCATCTCTATTGTTTTGGTTTGATCTTCTATTTAAGTGACCTACATCCTCAAAATTTAAGTAACCTACATCCTCAAAGTCTTAGTGACCTACAATCTCAAAATCTAAGTGATTTTATCTCAAAATTCTCCTACTACCTCAGACATGTTAGTATTGTCAGAAATGCCTATGGGATAATCTGTAATTCAAATCTTGGAAAGATGTGCACTAACCCCCTATTCACTAATACTGCTAGCATGCTCAAAATTCTTATAATAAAACCCAGAAAATCATCATTAATTTTAAACACCACTTGTTTGTTTAACAACAAAAAAGTTTTCTGTACCAAAATAACTATTACCCAAAAAGAAATTTTAGTTCACTGCAGTCTAATTAACCCTCATTTCTCTCAGAATATTGCTTTGAATTCTACCTGTTTAGTTAGTCCTTGCATACCCAGATGCACTTGTAGCTTTCTCTGCAGCTTGTGTTGTAGTGGACTTTGGCATTGGTGCAGAGAAATTTGGTGCAGGAGTGCTAGATTCTGGAACATGCAAATGTTCGTCTGCTGGAACCTCATGAGGCTGAGTCACTTCTCCAAAGCATGCCTTAGCAATTTCGGCAGCATCTGCAGCCATTTGTCGTATCTCTGGAGCCAGCATAAACAGGTTAGGGAAGATTACTGCCTCATTTGGGAGAGGGATGGCGTCATTTTCATGGATCTGGGCTATCATATCCTCAGGAACTGGAGATGCAAAGAACCCTTTTCAAGCACCTCCACAAACTATCCGTTGATCCCCCACCAAAACAACCCCTTCATTGACTACAAACCGTCCTCGAAGGGGACGAAACGCATACAACACCCATCCATCCTTGACTCCCATCATCCCAGGTTGCTGCCTGCCTGTTGCATGCGGATGTGCATGTTCTCTCTGCTGATTTTGAAATTCATTCCCAGTCACTGCCCGCATACCTACTCCATTCCCAGGCCTCTCACCTGTAACCGGAACACCAGTATCACCTTCACAAGCAACCCTTTTCTCACTCCCCTGCAACTTTCATCCAAGCCTTTCTGGAGGAACTATGATCCCATTAACCGCATCAACCTAGTAAAATGGTGAAAAAATATTTTAACCAACTTCCGACACTTTCTGGTCAAAAACAATATACATTCTTACAAACCTCTCTCTAGAACTCAAATAATTAACAAAATATTCTTGAAAATCATATATTATTACCTGGTAATTGGGCAGATTCAGCCTAGGCTTCCTCAGTCCACTCTGAATTCCATCAGGATTCTCTTGATTGCATTTTCTATCACTGGAATCCAATTTCTGATTCATCTTCGGAACTTCTCTCGTCATAGAAAAATGTAAATTTGCTGGGTTCTGCTTTGGAAAAACGAAATGAGAAACTGAAAGAACTTCTGCTTCCTTGCTTTTATCTTGGCTGGGAAGAGCAACAGTCTCCACATCACAACCGTTAATCTTCTCTTGTAGAACTCTGGCCGAATGCCCTAGAGATTAGTACCACTTGATTTTACAAAGTGGCAAGCCTACTAGTTACTTATTTTGGTCTAGAAAAAGCAACTGCTTCTTACTGGCTCATGCGAAGCGGCGTCAGACACTTGACAGTTATAAACCTACCATAAATTCGGGTCGGAGCTTGGACAAAATTCAATGGTCTCTTCACGCGAGAATTGATCCACCTGGGTATCCATTTCAAAGAGACACGGTGTTATAAATAATTTTACTCCAGGCACCCCCTCCTCACCAGTTTTTGGCACAAAAAGAGTAATCGGCAAAGAGGTAAATGTGCAACACGACAAAAGGGTAAGAACAACCCAAACTTATTCACATTCAGTTTTTACTAAAGATTTAGTACTCAATATTATGATATTTGACAGGTCGCAATACAAAGTGCCATTAGCCATGGTCGACCAAGTCAACAAGCCCTTAGCTGTTATCCCAAAGCACAAGTACAACTACAAAAGCATCTTCACTGCAATTGCTATCCGTTTCAATTATGACAAGGCCCAAAGTTATCTCGTGAATTTTTTTCAAATTAAAGTTAGTCACATCAACATCACCCTCACTGCCTTGTTCTCTATCCATCATAAACCAAGTGAACATAAACCTCTCACTTATTTCTTTCTCTGGTCTCATAATCTCACTCTAATGGCCTCCTCCTCCAATTCTAACCCACTTTCCATTGAGAATCTGGTAAAGAAAATGAAAACAACCTTGACCATACCTGAGGATTTGTTCCCAAAAGTCTTCATCAACTCTAAGAACATCAAAACCAAGCAAGTACAGGATTGGAAAGGATGCTTCATTGGCAAACTTTGTAGTAATATCTGCTTTCAAACATCCAGAGTTAGCAACTTTATCAACGCTCACTGGGAAATGATTGGCAGAATTGAGATGGAAATATGGAATAGAAGAAGAAACTTCTACATCATTAGAACCACTAATGAAGAAGATTCCTTTACTTTGAGGAATAGAGGCACCGGAGGGGTATTTGTTAAGCTAATGGTTCTAGTGGGAGTACCTGCACAGAGACCTGAAATCATTGATGAAGAATTGTTCTCTAAGGTCATGATCTGGCTTCTAATCAAGAGAATCCCCACTCACATAATACCAGACATCCCAAACATCATTCAACCAAATGGTGTTTACCAAGGCTCAAAAAAACCTTATGGTAGAGACAGATTTGAGAAAAATGTGGAGGTAAAAGTTACTATCAATGTAACTAGATCTCTTAAATTTGGAATAGAAGCTTTTGAAACACCTACTTTATCTCACTGGTTAGAGTGTGCCTATAACCCCTAGACAAAACAATCCAGATTACCATCACTTACCAACCCCTCATCCACAAACCCTTCTGATGATGATATAGATGTTGTGTTTGAAGAAAAAATGAAAATTGCTAAAAGGTTGGAGCTTGAAAAGTCAATTGCAAACATTGCTTCTACACCTAACAATCATATCATCCTTGGAGCCCAGCCCCCTATTGTTGAAGCTCTTGACTCCCCTCACCCAGATGTCTTAGCATGTCAAATTAGAAACAAAAGATTAGACTTGGTAAAAAAGATTGCTGGATCTTACAAGAAAAAACTTCCAAAGTGGAAAGCTGCTGCTAGAAATAATTCCAACAACAACATCTTGAGTAAAAATGATGAGCCCGCTTCTGCTGCTGATCTAGCTGCTGCTGAGCAATTCTTCTAAGTCATCAATACCCCGAAGTACTTCCCTACTCACTCCCTTCCTACTTTAGCTCAGATCAAAGCTAATATGGAAGTTGAAGCAACTAAGAATAAGAAAGCTGCCTGAAAGGCCAAGAAAAAGGATCATCATTTTTAGAATCCTGATAATACTCCCCTCAATACCTCATCTACCCCTTCCACTGATACTAAGAGAAAGAAGGATTCCCCAAATGAAGAAAATACTGCTCTAAACAACATGGATATGTCAAGTGCTAAAAGATCAAAGGATCAGACTTACTTTACTCAGGAGCAGATGGCGAACTACCACAACCTCTTGGCTAATGGCTCTTTGGATTGCTCTGCTGCTAGAACAAGGGTATATAATCTCAACCTAGAATTTTGCTGCCATTACTTAAATTGTTACCATATTCTCTCCTCTGTGCATGATTTGCTTCATAAGCATTATGATAGTATTACTAGAAGACCTATCTCTAAGTATCCAGCAATGTCATATTTTTGGCAATTCTTCACTTCCTTAGCATGGAATTGTCAAGGATTGGGCACCAGCGATGCTAAAATATACCTCAATGACATGCTCAATAAAATAAACCCCGATATTATATTCTTGTCTGAACTAGACAAAAATATGATAAACTCAAGAAAACTATGCATGAGCTAGGAGTCACCAATTTATGGTATGTTAATACAGGTGGAGCAAGTGGCACTGCTGGTGGATTAGCCTTGATATGGAAAAGCAATATACCTCTGGAAATTTTATATTGCTCTATAAACCATATCAGTGCTGAAATCAGAATTGCCAATAGCCCCCATTGGTTATTTACAAGCTACTATGGTAATCCCTATGACACTCAATCCAAGTTAAATTCTTGGAAAACTCTTGAGAAATCTGCTATTTCCAATAACTTACGTTGGCTGGTTATTGGGGATTTCAACTTCATTCTGCATGATACAGAAAAGTTAAGTACTAACCCCTTAGATGCTAATGAAGCTTCTATTTTCAATGCTAAGCTACAAAACTTGGATCTCATTGATCTTGGTTTCTCTGGTTGCCTTTCACTTGGTCAAACAAGAGAAAAGGCCATGCTCTAACTGAACAAAGACTGGATAGAGGCCTAGCTAATGATAGTTGGCTGGATATCTATCCAAACACCACTATCACAAATATGCTAGCTATTGTTTCTGATCATCACCTCATATTATTAAATTATAATCCTCATTGGAAGAATGATAAGATTCCTTTCAAATTTTTGGGTCCCTGGTTAGATCATGCTGATTGCAGAAAAATTATTATTGAATGTTAGAAATAGGTCACTCCTGGTTCAAGTGCTTTCTCAATTGCCAGAAAACTTAAAGACATCAAATTACAAATCAGAATCTGGAACAAGGAAGTTTATGGAAACATCAAAACCAACATTGAAGAATGCAAGCAACACTTAACTCGGTTACATACTCACTACTTCAGAACTGACAGAGGTCGGGTTCTAACTGATGCTAGAAAGCAGCTCAAAAACTGGCATGACATAGAAGAGAAATTCTGGAAAACTTAGAGTAAGTATCAACTCATCAAGCTGGGAGATCAAAACACAAGTTATTTCCACCGAGCCACTAAAATCAGAGCAAGAAGGAATAAAATAGAATCTATTCAAAATGAAGAAGGTAGCTGGATTATTGAGCATCAAGAGGTTAAAGACTGCTTTACCAACCACTTCTCCCATATGGAAACAACTGAAACAACAAATCCCTCTTTTGAAATAATCAACCTTATCCATCTAGCCATAACTATTGAATACAACACAACTCTCAACAGAAAACCTGAACATGAAGAAATTAAAGTTATTTTTTAGTATGGCTAATGACAAAGCTCCAGGGACAGATGGATTCCCACCAAGCTTCTTCAAACTCAACTGGGATATCATTGGTAATGATATTGTCTCAATGGTTCAACACTTCTTCCTATCTCGTCACCTGCTAAAGGAGATGAATGCCACCTTCATAGCTCTCATCTCCAAAGTAGATAACCCTACTTCCCCTAGTCATTTCAAACCAATCAGTCTCTGTAACACCACCTACAAAATCATATCTAAACTTCTAGCTCAAAAAATGAAGCCCTTTCTAAACAAAATCATATATCCTTACCAATCTGCTTTCATCCCTGGAAGGAAAATATCTGACAACATAGCTATTGGTCATGAAATTATACATACCATGAGATCTAAAAGAGGAAAAAAAGGCAACTCTGTTAATATGGGAATAAAAATTGATATGGAAAAAGCTTTTGACATAGTGGACTTGGGCTTCTTAATGACAATTATGAAGAAAATTGGCTTTGATGAACAATGGTGGAAAGAGATTTATCAATGCATATCAACCTCCACATCAGCTGTTCTCATCAATGGTTCACCTGACAAATTCTTCAAACCCTCTAGAGGGCTAAGGAAATGTGATCCTCTATCACCTTATCTGTTTTTATTCTGCATGGAATCCCATTCAAGGACTCTTCTACATGCTGAGGAGATGGGCATTATCAATGGGATAAAGATATGCATGCGCCACCTATCAGCCACCTCCTCTTTGCTGATGACTGCTTGATTTTCTGCAAAGCAAACACTATAGAAGCTTAAAATATAATGCAGCTTCTGCAGACTTTTGGCAGCACATCTGGGCAGCTAATCAACTTTCATAAATCTGGAGTCTTCTTCAGCAAAAACACTAATCCATATCTCATTCCTCAAATTAGCAATTCTATGGGAGTTCAAGTGCTTCAACTAGGTGATAAATACCTAGGATCACCACTATTCGCACATAAAAGCAAAATAAATTCTTTCAAGCCTGGAGTAGAAAAATTAAAGCTGAGACTCACATGATGGAAACATACACCTCTTAATCCTGCTGGTAGAGAGGTAATCATCAAATTTGTGATATCTCCAGCTTGTATATACCAAACGAACTGTTTTAAGGTACCTAAGAAAATCTGCAAAGACATTAATAATCTCCAAAGGGACTTCTTCTGGGGTAAGAATATTGAAAATCCTTCTGGATATTACCCTAAGGAATGGACAACAATGTGCAAGCCAAAAGAAATGGGAGGTCTAGGATTCATGAATATGGAACTTTTCAACAGCTCTATGATAACAAAAATTGGATGGAGACTTGAGCAGGATAAGGACTCTTTATGGTACAAGCTTATGGATGCCAGATATCTCCTTGGCAGAAATGTTCTTAGCATGGATACAAAATCAAAGGATGGGGACTCTTGGATATGGAAAGGAATTCTAGAAGGCATAAGCAACATACAACAACACTGTTCATGGAGGATTGGTAATGGCAGAAAGATCAAAATTTGGGAAGATATATGGATTCTAAATACCAACTCAAGACTTCAAAAACCCCAGCATTTCCCACAACACATTAATAAGCTAAAATCCCTGCATCTTCCAGATGGAACTTGGGATGAAGTTCAAGTCTCTACCTACTTTAGCATGGAGGAAGCTGCTGTGATTGTTACTCTGCAGACTCACCCAATTGAAGAAGACAGAATAATATGGAACCTCAATGATACAAGAGTGTTCTCTGTCAAGGAGTTGTACAAGGAAAAAATTGGTCATCTCTACATAAATGATATCCCAACCGGCAATTCATGGATGTGGCTCCAGTCATTAAAATATTTATCTGGAAATGTGCTCATGGAATTCTCTCGACAAATGCAAAAACAACTAGCATACTTCATTATATCAATCTTATATTCCCTTTTTGCAATAGTGGGGTAGAAGAAACCATGTCTCACATGTTCCTAAATTTCACTACTTCTACTTTGGTGTGGCAGGAAATTCTTGGCCCCTCTCATACTCTCTTTGATAACAATACTATCTTCATTGACTGGCTGAATTCCTTGTTTCAACTTGGAAACACTAGCTCTGACTGTAGTATTTATGCCACCACTTGTTGGTATATTTGGAAAGCTAGAGGTGACTTTATATTCAAAAAAATTCAGCCTAATGTGGGGGTTATTTCTCTCAGGATTAAGCATCACTTGTACACTCATAATAGAATACATGCAATGCAAGATCATATCATGAACAACTTTCTTCTTTTACCTGAGGAAGCTGACACTGCTTTACAACAAGTCAATACTCATTACACTTGGAATGCAGAAGAAGGATTTGGGAAGCATATCAGTATATGCACTCTACAAGATTCTGAAAAATTCTGTATATTACACTGCTCTAACTATGAAAGATTTTGCAGGAAACATCAATGGATCTAGAGGACATCCAGGACATTATGGAGAAGGAGGAGTCACAATAGGGGCAGACCTAGATTTCCAATGGGCCAAAGAGATGCAGCATACAAACATTGCAATATCTGCTGAATCAATGGACATTCTAGATCGTTTCAAATTGCTCTACCATGAAGCTGCTTAAGGAAGATTTCACCTTAATTACTATGAAACAAGTAACAGTCAAGAAGACAATCATAGAAATATGGTCATAAACCCCATATCTTTTGTTTTACTAAACCTTAGCATTGTCCAACGTAGTCGAAATATGAAGGCTTTTAAACTAGCTCTTTCTTGTAAGATCAATGCTGGTAGGTTGAGTGGTACATCCACAACCATTGCCAACATAACTCTTTTGTACTTCTCTTAGTGCCTTTATAGGCCTAAGCTTTTCTTATAAAAAAAAAGATTGGACATCCTTGACAGATGCAGACTTGGGTATCTTTATTATTCTACATGTGTGCTCTGGTTCCTGATGCTACAGCTGCAGAAGGTTCTACCCTTTCTTTCACGTTTAGGCGAACCTGAAGTTCTTTTTTTCTAGTGATTGTAGGATCCAGCAAGAGAGAAGAGAGCGCAAACGAAATGAAATCAAAAAACGATTACATTGATAATCAGTTTGGTGTACAATTCTTTATGGTTCACTAGCCTACTTATAGTCTCACAAACTTGACGATCACTCAACGTACTTTTCTAATAAAAACAAACTCTAAATAAAGCACACTTCTAGAAACACAAAGAAACTCTAAATATAGTAAAACTCTAAAACAAGCAACCGACACAACTTGCTATTCTAGTTAACTCCAACTTCCAAATATCTCACAGTATGTCAACAACATATGTTGATCCAACTTGACTGCGTCAGCTGCTGTAGTTGATCCACGAACCAAATCACCTTATCTTGGTTTAACTTCCAACATCCTCCCTTAAACCAAGATATCATTCAACGAGAATTCTGTAACCCTGTTCTTCCATTGATAAACGTTTGCACGTCCTTGTCTTTTATCTTTTTTTATTCCTCTTCTTCCATTGATAAACGTTAACACGTTCTTGTCTTTTCTCATACCAGAATTTCGTCATTATTATCAAACTCAATTCATCTTCTTCACATCAATAATCAAACACTCACTTCACATTCTTCTTCATCGCAGCGGAACACAAACCTTAACAAGCTAGAAACACCTCATTGTGCTCTATAAAACTTGTTAACCAAACACAAAACCAAAATCTTTAACTCAACACCGAGCATTGTAGATCATATTCTTCTTTCAATCTTCTCTTCACATGTTACTTTAACAAGAGTCACAACCGACAGTTAGTGATGTCTAGAAACGATCTTTACACAGTTCACAAAATATTTCTTCTCTTCTAAAGTACACATGTTGCCATATCTTCAGGATCACAACCTTGTTAATTGTTGTGATGTTCTCCTAAATTCATAGGTATTATAACCTCTTTTTGTTGATCATTCTCTTCTCAAATTGCAGCACCAACTGCAACTCAACCAAACACAAATTCCACACTGAAATATCTTCACAACTCTAGACAAATCCCCACTGGGATTACTTCACACAATTCTATCCAAATCCCCACTGGGATTTTTTCACTCAACTCTTAGCCAAATCCCCACACTAGGATTGCTCCACTTCAACTTATAGACTTTACTCGCCTACAATCTTGTTGTCTTCTCACACATCACCCTTGGTGATTAATTCTCTTTTCTTCATAACCTTAATATTGTTTCTTCTTCTCTTGTTACAGTCAAGTTAAGTGTGTGAAACCTTCACACTTCTTTGTTCTTCAAGATTCTCTCACAATATTTTTCTTGTTGTGCTTCTGCCACAAGCAATAACTAACACAAAGTTTGCCACACTTTGTAAGACTTCCAAGTTTCTGCCACAAACTCTTTAATCACCATGTTTGAGCTTAACCTTCAACATCCTCCCTTAAGCTCAAACATATCCACCCAACATTCCTTGTCATTCTAAGATTTTGAATTCGAATTCAACTTCATCAAATTGTACCAATCCCTCTTATCAACAGTCTTGCAATACTTTGATCCTTCTTTGACTTTGAATCCATGACCTAACCCTTCAAACACCACTCACCTTAAGCTTCTTTACCTTCCAAAATCAACCAAAGCTCTGCCACAGCAACCCTTCAATAAACCACCTCAACAATCATCAACACACACAAAAACTGCTTTCTGCAACACCTCTGCTAGAAACTATCACATGTTTTTGTTGTCATCTTATCTCATTCCAACTGCACAAACTGTGACATTCTTCTGTCACGCTTCTGTTAATCTGTAACAATCTTTACTGTGATTTCTTTGTAACAGATCACATACTGTTACAAACTTCAAATAACACTTTTTCTTTCCTTTCCTTTCCTTTTTTTTTTAAAGAACAAACCCTAACTGAGCTCAAACTCCGTTTCTCACATACCCAAGTTTCCTACGCTTCATCGATCACCTACTCACTTTTCTGTTTTCTCGATGAAATCACTTCCAAAGTCATACCCAAAACTTCTTCCTTGTTTACATGAACTTCTAATTCTCGAGCACATAACCAGTTTCATCCTACCCATTTTCAAATATTTTTTCTTATTTTTAATTTATATCAGGATGCATCCAGTTTCATCCTTGCTATTTTTTAAGTTTAAGCCGCGATGAATCCAGTTCCATCTTGCTATTTTTTTTGTCCATTTCACCCATATTAATTTTTACTCGTCCATTTGAACCATGTTTTAATTTTTTTTGGACAAATGACCCATTTTCCGTTCCCGTTAATGCAAACATCATGATTCCATTCACTACCAAACATCAGCAACGATTTAACTCTTCTACATTGACCAAAATCACAATCACCACCATCGTTGCCATACTCTTCTCTTCATCACGACATAAACAACGTCTCATCATCACAGCAGCAACCACCAGACATAACCATCGTCACTGCCATTACTAGCAGAACCGATCAACTAAATAATCGTCATCCATCGTTAATGGCAGCAATCTAACTGAACTTCGAATTTCCTCCTTATTAATGGAAACATCACCTTGCTCGGGATCTTCTCAACTGCACCCATCTTTATAACAGCTCCATGTACAACAAATAATAACAACATCAATAATATCTTCCAACTCGAGCCTCTTCATGACTTCCAAAAATCATTCTTTCTTTTTTTAACCACGCAACTCCAACTCCATCTCTTGATTCCCTGTCCTTGTACAACTCGAGCTTCCTCCCTGCCTTCAACTCTTCTGTTCGGGATTAATAATTCATCTTATACCCTTAAATCAGTCGACGAACAAAAACCCTAACTTCACTACTTTTTCTTCTTCTTTGGTTGTTTCAAAGATTCATCATAACCCTTGATATGAACCCAAACAATCAGCAACATCACATAACCATGGCAAAGAAGCAATGACCTAAAACTGGACTACCTTTTTTTTCTTTATAACTCTCGAACCCTAAAACGAAAAAACAATGAACTTCTCTTTTAACCAAAAAACAATTCTTAAACACCGAAAAATCTTATGAATCTTCTCGAACTCTATCTCCTCTCCTCTCCTCCCTCTTCCTCTCATCTTGCTCTGATACCATACGTAGGATCGAGCAAAAGAGAGGAGAGCGCAAACGAAATTAAAGCAAAAAACGATTACATTGATAATCAGTTTGGTGTACAATTCTTTATGGCTCACTAGCCTACTTATAGTCTCACAAACTTGACGATCACTCAAAGTATTTTCCTAATAAAAACAAACTCTAAATAAAGCACACTTCTAAAAACACAAAGAAACTCTAAATATAGTAAAACTCTAAAACAAGCAACCGACACAACTTACTCTTCTAGTTAACTCCAACTTCCAAATATCGCACAGTGTGCCAACAACATATGTTGATCTAACTTGACTGCATCAACTGCAGCAGTGATCCACTTGGACTGGATCAACAATGTTGATCCACGAACCAAATCACCATATCTTGATTAATTTCCAACAGTGATTGTGTTGAATAAGTTCATATTACTGAAGTAAATATATGGTATCATACTCTAGTTTTTTACTCGGTCAGGGATCCTTTGGATGCAGTAGAGTTGGGGGCATTCATCTACAAATGTTGCTGTAAGACAAATCAAATCTTGCACAGTATTGGGGTGCACAACACGTAGAAGGTGAATTTTGGGATGCACCAAACTTCAAATATATATATTTTTTTAACTATTGAAAAAACTAGCATACGTTGAAAAAACTTAAAATTAAAATATAGTGGTAAAATTGTTTAATTCTTTACTGACAAGATCATTTAACCTATTTTATTACTTGTCTAACTGTATCAATCTATCAGTCTCCAAAGAGACCGCACTAGGAGTATGAATCACCGGTCGAAAAATATCATTCTCAAATCCTTTCTTCTCAACAATCGTGTGTGTATTCAAACCCAAATCCCAGAGCACCAGCCTGTTCTTTTGTCTAACCATCAATTTGCCATTCTCGATCCTCACAACCTCCAGATCCAACTTATTTGGCCAACATGAAAAATATATCGGCATAGAGTATCCGGGAAGGGTCACAGCGTGTGCTTTTGCCCAGCTATTTGTTGCGGCATTTAGAGCCCATAGCACAAGTTCAGTATACGACAAAAGAACACATAAACCCAACTGCCCTTCTATCTCTATTAAGTGCATATAATCATGCTTATAACCAATCAAATTAAAATTATAACCTGCCTCACAGGGAGCTCCACCATGTTGAATCGTACTTAACTTATTTGTTGCGACTTCAAATGTCATAATTGAATTTGAACAATCAACATCAGCATCACTGCGAAACTTGTCAACCATCCAATACAATGTCCCGTTTATGATCATGGGAGGTCTTTCAGTCCTGGGCATATAAGCGTATCTGCCAATGTTTCTTCGTAATTTAGATCCAAAACTTAGTATGTCAAACGAAAAACTTCCATCTTCCCAGTATATAAGGCCCACCTCGTATTCGTTGTTGCGAGGATTGAAATAAAATCCACATACTTGAAAGTATAAATTACCTTCCATCGTAATGGTTACTTGTTCAGCTGTTGTAGGATTCCAGATGACAAAAATTGATCTCCATGGGTTAGCTTTGTTCTTAAGTAAAAGCAATCCATCATAAGAATCGTAGAGCATGAGCGGATAATCATTATCCAAGTAGCAGAAATCAAGTTTTAGGTTTGATTCTTCAACTTTTTTAGTCTTCTCATCCATAAAATAAAACTTGAGCTCTCGGTCACTAGATTGTGAAAAAGATTGCAGAGCGATGATAGATGTAGCTTGAGCAAGAGAACGAGAGACTGGATTGTTTGTATTGTTAATTAAGTTCATATCAGGAGGAGGATCCTCATCACCTCTGACATCAGGTCGAGGGTTCATTCTTGCCAATCCAGAAAATATATTCTGCCCGTGTAGTGAGTTTGTATTCGTTGTTGATGATCAATATTAAGTTTGTTAATCGCCTCCGACTTCTAAAGGTTAATATACATACATATAACCATAGATATCGCTGAATTCGATATATGGTAAAGAATTTGGGTTTGTGTGGAATAACAAGGTTTGCATCCCATGGGCACACGTGGATTACCACAATTCTATGCTTACCGGGAGGAAATCCGACAGTCATGTGGGACCATAGGTGGGTAAACAACACCCTACAAACTTCTAGGCGGGCTCAGAACCGTGAGACTCGAGAAAACTCTTCTCCCTGTCACCGTAGAATTGCGAAAATGCGTCTTACCTACGGATTTGTACACCAAAACTATATGGCGCTTATGTGCCAACTTGGCATAAGGGACCCCCAGTGGCTGATCCAGAAACTATACTTAGGGGAAGCAAAATCTTGTTAAGGGTAGCAAGATAACAAGATTATAGGCTTGGCAAGAATTTTGGGCTTGAAAATTTAGGCTTAGAAGCCCAATAGAGACGGGTAGCAAATGCACACCCTTGTTGTGTGTTGTATTCGCCACTGGGGACCCCTATTTTTTGTGGGGGTGAGTGTGGAAGCAATGGACGATGGATATGACTGCGACATAGGAATGTATCTATCTGGTGTATAAAACCGGTAGATATGTAGCAGCTTTGGTAGAATTGTCGCTTGGATTACCTTGCATGATGGGTGCCGAGAACACTTTAGTTTCAATGTTTTTTTTTTTACAAGGGTGAAGTTTCAAGTTTACTAATGGTAATGTGATCTTGAAATATTTTAATAGGAAATAGACATCCTGTTCGAACGATTTAAGTCTTAACTTTTTTTTTTTGATTGGCAAAGAAAAGTTTGTTGATTAAAAAAAGAGGGTATAAAAGAATTATGCCACTCTGAACAGGTCACAAAGAATAGAAAAGAACAAAAGAAAAACGCTAAGAACAACTAATAGCTGATCTCACCCACAACTAAGAGTTTCTACGACCCAAAATCGAAGACTTAATAAACAAATCTGTCTCACACAGAAAATTCTATTGAATAGATAAATATGTCCCCCACAGAAATACCTACGAGTTTTTGTTCCGTTTTTTGATAAATCAAGGTGAAGAGGAACCAATTGATACACCAGACTTATATTCCCGAAGAACAACCTAGTAATATCAATCACCTCACAATAATCTTAATCGTATGGTAGCGAAACAAGATATTATGGAATCACAAATGACGAGACGAAGATGTTTGTGACTACTTTTTATCTTACCTATCAGAGATTGAATCTCGAGCAAATCTTAGAGAAGATTGTACTCAACACGATAGAACAAAGTAAGATCAGAACACGCAACTACAGAGAAAATAGTTGGGTCTGGTTACAGAATCCCAATGAAGTCTTCAAGCCGTTAACCTATAATGGTCTTAGGAAAAACCTAGGTTAAAGGAGAATCAACTATAGACGCAACTTTTTAGAGCATTGCTCGGTTGAACTTGCAAAAATTTCTATCTCAAGCTTGTTGTCAAGTTTAGTTGTCAAAACTATAAGTCTTGATTTCTAGTCTACTTATAGTTAAGTCTCGGATTAGGATAGAATGTGTAGTTGAGCATTAGACTTCACGGCGTTCATCGATTGAAGACGAAGAACTACTAGGGGAGCTTGTGGAGCATTAGTCATATATTTATAATTAGGACTACATTTCGTATGGAATCTCTGATTCTAAAATTTGGTTTCCTAGGCATACCAAGATTTACCGAATTGACATAACTAAAATTGACCCATGCTTTAATATCATCCGAATTAAAGGTTTAATCATCAAAATTCGAAAACCCAAGTCTAGCATGAACGTTTATCTTTTGTTGTGTTTATGCCAACTTCAATCCCAAAAAGGATTACAAAAAAGAATTCAATCAAACACCAATCCAGTTTGACGCAGACTGATCAATTAATTGGATCACTTGTTCATTTGAAAATAAAAAGAGACAGCGGAATCTAGTTCTTAAATCAAAAACATGAAGAAGAAATCCCCTTGGTATGCAGCATCGACAACTTTACTTTTTTTCATCTCAACTGGTTCATGCACGCATAATTTCAACCAGTTTTCCTTGAATTGTACAGTCACAAAGAAAAGGGCAAGGGAGAAAAACTATAGGAAAAGGCTGAACTCCTCCTTGAAAAGAAAAATGGGTTTTCTGTTTAAATTGAGTTATAAATACAAAATACTAAAATGCCCACACCACCTTGGCTAAACACTTGTCAGGCATACTCAATTCTTTTGTTTCCAAAGGAGTTACTAATCATGCACACATATATTACTAAGGCATAACCTAAAAGTGTCACATGCACTTGAGTACTGGACTCTTTGGCACTCTAAGGCAACTCGGTTTATGGGTTTTCTTAAGCCCGAAATAAAAGATACCGATTATCACAAAATCGGTCGATGCTAATCAACATACAAACCGATTACTCTGCATGCTCTTCATGTTCGAAGAACAAAATCCAAAATCTGTTTATATGATATGTCAACATAGACGGATTCTGGGTAGATCATAGGTTTTGATTTTCAAAAATCGAAGTTTTAAACTTGTAAATCAATGAATAAACATAAATACTGGAACGGGTTGATGGAGATTTACCTTTTCTTGATTGGATCGGAGATGTTGGAGAAGTTTTGTTTGAGAATTTTGCATGATTAAAATGAAAATAGAAAGTTCTTTTAGTTTAGGTTTTTATGCTTTTATTTTTTTACTGAAAATGGTATGAGTCAGTATTTATATACCTGGCGTTTTTAGGGGCCAAAGGATTTAGGGGCCAACAATAAAACAAAAAAGGTCACCCAAAGGGAAAATGTAGCCATCCCTTATCTCGCGTAATTCGTAATGGCGAAATTACCCATATATATTCGGAGGATATGATAACATTGTTATCCTCCGATTGCAATCGGAAGCCAAAATATTTCCCAGACTAGTCGGTGCAGTATTAGAATGATTTGTGTTTCATTTTTTCCATTTCTTTTTCATTTTTGAGTTGTTAGAGTTATAGAGAAGAAGGTGAAGGCTGCTATAATCGGAAGGGAATACAACTTAACAACCTACCGATTATAAGGAGCCACAGATCGAACCCTTGCCATATTCCATATGTTTTGAGTGTACACAGCCAGCCATAACCACTTGGTTCGTGTTTTGGATGCAGCGTTAATCGGGAGTTAAATATATTACAAAACCTACCGATTATAAGTTGCCCCAAATTCAAATTTTGAAAGCTACCATAATCGGTAGATATGCTAAATACAATACCTATCGATTATTGGTTTCTCCACATTCAACTTTCGTAAAATTAGCCGTTTGAGTTTTTGGGAAAAACAAAAAGAGTCGTTGGACCCTAAACCTATATGAAGAAACTCATATCTATCACCCCAATTGCACCAAACTCTTTCCTCTCTTCAGTTTTAATTTTCATAACAAAAAACATGGATATTGCTTTTGCCGAAGAAGAAGATTGTGCTATTTATAGAGCGTGGGTTGTGGTAACTGCTCATGATCGTGTTCACAAGCTCCACAAATCGGAATCCGAAGAGCAGATATGGAACCGTATCTTAATGGTATTTGAGGCCTTAGATGGTAATCGAATTCGAAGATCATCCAATGACATTAAGATGAGAAAGAATGCGCTCGATAAGGAGATTGACAAACTTGAAGATGAGAAACGGTTTGTTAGGAACGCTTTTCCTTGGTGGACGTATGAAAAACGAGTAAGTATCTCTGTAACTCCAACCCACATTAACAAAAGTTAGTACTAACTTGTTACTCATTCGTAATTTCAGAGAAATCTTGTGGATCGCCGGTATGTGGACCTCTACGGGAAACGATTTGAACATGAAGGATGCTACAAAATCAAGAGGGACAATTTCTATGGTCACTGGAAGTTATGATCTGTTTTAATACTTTTATGGTCAATTAGGAGTATGGATTTAGGTGCTTTTGACGAAATTGTAAGGTTAAGGCCGTTTGAACTTTATGTAATGGATGTAATCGGAGTATTATTAATATAAAAACTAGACGATTATACGAAATCGGTAGATTATGTTGTTAAACAACCTACCGATTAAAATATTCGGAGGATAATTTTTTTGTAAAGTTCCGAATGTACGATGGCCCAAAAATCAGAATTTGGAAAACTTATACTTTTCAAATTTTGTCTTTGAAATAATCGGAAGTTAAATTAGTTACCAAAACGTCCGAATATGGGCTGTCTAACCTTCAATATTGGCCCTTGGAACCACCTGGATCCATGGCGTGGTTTGTTTTGAACTTGTAATATTCGGACGATAATATTTTTGTAAAGTTCCGAATGTACGATGGCCCAAAAATCAGAATTTGGAAAAACTTATACTTTTCAAATTTTGTCTTTGAAATAATTGGAAGTTAAATTAGTTTCTAAAACTTCCGAATATGGGTTGTCTAACCTTCAATATTGGCCCTTGGAACCACCTGGAGCCATCGCGTGGTTTGTTTTGAACTTGTAATATTCGGAGGATAATATTTTTGTAAAGTTCCGAATGTACGATGGCCCAAAAATCAGAATTTGGAAAAATTATACTTTTCAAATTTTGTCTTTGAAATAATCGGAAGTTAAATTAGTTACCAAAACTTCCGAATATGGGCTGTCTAACCTTCAATATTGGCCCTTGGAACCACCTGGAGCCATGGCGTGCTTTGTTTTGAACTTGTAATATTCGGAGGATAATATTTTTGTAAAGTTCCGAATGTACGATGGCTCAAAAATCAGAATTTGGAAAAACTTATACTTTTCAAATTTTGTCTTTGAAATAATCGGAAGTTAAATTAGTTACCAAAACGTCCGAATATGGGCTGTCTAACCTTCAATATTGGCCCTTGGAACCACCTGGAGCCATGGCGTGGTTTGTTTTGAACTTGTAATATTCGGAGGATAATATTTTTGTAAAGTTTCGAATGTACGATGGCCCAAAAATCAGAATTTGGAAAAACTTATACTTTTCAAGTTTGTCTTTGAAATAATCGGAAGTTAAATTAGTTACCAAAACGTCCGAATATGGGATGTCTAACCTTCAATATTGGCCCTTGGAACCACCTGGAGACATGGCGTGGTTTTTTTTGAACTTGTAATATTCGGACGATAATATTTTTGTAAAGTTCCGAATGTACGATGGCCCAAAAATCAGAATTTGGAAAAACTTATACTTTTCAAATTTTGTCTTTGAAATAATCGGAAGTTAAATTAGTTACCAATACTTCCGAATATGGGATGTCTAACCTTCAATATTGGCCCTTGGAACCACCTGGAGCCATGGCGTGGTTTGTTTTGAACTTGTAATATTCGGAGGATAATATTTTTGTAAAGTTCCGAATGTACGATGGCCCAAAAATCAGAATTTGGAAAAACTTATACTTATCAAATTTTGTCTTTGAAATAATCGGAAGTTAAATTAGTTACCAAAACTTCCGAATATACCACACAAATCATTGTCATTTGAACTTGTCTAACTTAGTTACCCAAACAAATTTCCGAATGTACAACAAAAATCATTGTCATTTATCTGCTCTTCTTTACTTTACGACCTTGACTACCTCCCAGTCCTGCACGACCACGGGTTTGAGCACCTTCAGTTGGAGCAGCTTCAGTTGGAGCAGCTTCAGCGCTCGATGAAGCTCGAGTTCTTTTACCCGTATTTGATACTGCCACCTTGGGCGGATGCCTCTTCGTTACTTTCTCCCCAAAATGGGCAGCATAATCTTCGTTATCCATATTATCAACTAGATCTCTAGCCTCTTTGATCTTCTCAGCTGGCATGGGATCTCCGCTCTTCAGGCATGCAGTTAACATTTTGGAAACACGCTTGAACCTATTCACCTGTTTTTTATACGTAATGACATAACATCAAACGGTAACCTAAGATTTATAGGAATAATATAAAATGAACAAAAATATAAGAACACGCACCAGTCTATCATAACCAGCTGGTTTGTCTTTGATGATACAATTATAACTTGAACCCGCCGCAGTAGTGTTGGATTTGATTTCACGGATAACCAAAGGATGTGATACCTTGTTATACCAACTCATATAGTCTGGAGAATTTTCATCACCTCGGGTGGTTCGTCTACCAGTGTCGATAATGAAGTCATTCCTCTTATCCCAGTTATCAAGAACAGTAGGTGGGACTGTGTGAACAATCGTGAGATTGTCACCACTAGAAGAACACAACTCCAACTCCAATTTGTAGTAATCCCCCATTTTCTCCAGAGGTTGATGTTGTATATACCCGTGTTGTCGCATCACCCTAGAGGGGTTATACATCACATATCCTGTGGGGTGCCACAATGGTCCAAAATAAAGGGACAAGTCCGACCGAACATTTATATGCCCACTGACTCGATCTTCCTTGTATGGATCAAAGCATACGTCCGAGGCCTTCAATTGGTCCAAAATCTCCCTCATGCGAATCAACTGCTGCTCCTTTGTCCTAGAACGGTTGTCTTCAAATATGTACTTTGTTCCTCTAGGAGTACCTTTGCACCACCCCGGGTTCTCTCCGGTCAACTTCAGGATAGGAAAGTGGTCATAGATCCATGCCTATATACATAAGAAACCAAGTTTTAGTAAATAGATTGTGTATATTCGGTAGTAATTTCCAAACATTATTTCCGATTATATATAATTGGAAATAAAACTGAGTACCTATCCATCGAATACCCAACATTCAGAAATAGATATAGATCATTTCCTAACGAATATGCGTCATTTGGAGTTCAGTAACCTATAGTTTTTCTGGCATGTATATTCGGTAGTAATATCAAAAGAATATTTTCGATTATATATAATCGGCAATAAAACTAAGTACCTAGCCACTGAATAACAAACATTCGGAAAATTAGATGGATCATGTCCTACCGAATATGCGTCATTTGGAGTTCAGTAAACTCTAGTTTTTCTGGCCTGTATATTCGGTAGTAATATCAAAAACATATTTCCGATTATATATAATCGGAAATAAAACTAAGTACCTAGCCACCGAATAACAAACATTCGGAAAATTAGATGGATCATGTCCTACCGAATATGCGTCATTTGGAGTTCAGTAACCTATAGTTTTTCTGGCCTGTATATTCGGTTCTAATATCAAAAGAATATTTCCGATTATATATAATCGGGAAAACAATTAAGTACCTAGCCACCGAATAACCATCATTCGGAAAATAAGATGGATCAATTCCTACCGAATATGCGTCCTTTGGAGTTATGAATATGCATCATATGTATTGTCTACCGAATAACTATAGAGTGAGTTATAGAGTTAAAGAAAAAACCTGCAATAGAGCCACGTTACCGGCAACTTGGCAGGTTCCTAGACTCGACGCCTTTCTCAACTCTTCCATCAATAATGCTAGGCATGTCGTGCCCCAAGAATAGTCACCGACTTCATGAAGAGGATCCAAAAGTTGTATGAGGTTGGCGTCGATCCGGTTGCCAGAAGTATTGGGTAATATGACACATCCCAATACACAGAGGAGATATGCAGTGGCAGCGTGGTTCACTTGCTCATCAGTTAACGTTCCATTCTTTTCCTTCTCCAAGGTGCCTCGGAACATATTCATCAAAGATGTAATGTTGATCTGTCTTGTTCTATAACTGGCATGCCTCCTAAACTCTGTTTTTGTTGTCTCTTCATCCCAACCTAAGCACTTGTTAGTTAGAGAATAAAGTTGTGCCCAACTTAACTGCTTTGTGTAGTTAAACTTCACAGCTGTGCCTTGGTCGGGAAGGTTAAGAATCTGCACAACATCATCCGGGGTAATCGTCATCTCCCCAAACGGCATATGGAAAGTATCGGTCTCAGGATACATTCTCTCCACGAACGCCGATATGGCCACACGATCATGTTCCAACAATGAATTCTCGGCGGCATTATCTAACCCCGAGTTGGAAACAATTGTCTTGAACCTTTCACATTCACCGGATAAAGGCCACACAAGCATTTTTGTTGGTGCGGCGGTAGGTTTGAGTAGACGGACCGCATATTGATGATCCTATTAAAGTACATAAAAAAATCCTTAATACAAATATTACGATATAACACATAGACAATACATTAATAAAAAATAGTAATTTTATTACCTCGGTTTCGTATATTTCTCTGGCCCATGAGTCTTTGTATCCAAATAGCAATTTTCCTCCATCCGCTGGTAGCCCAAGGATTGTGCCTGTTGGAATACCCTTCTTCTTCAAGTGCTGAGGGACAAGATGTGATGCTTTCTTAGCAATATCCTTCTTTACACCATCTTTTCCTTTTTTGGATTTTTGGGTACCACTTGGTTGTACTTCTTCTTCTACTCTTGGCACTGGATCAACTGGTTCAACACTTGGTCCTGCACTTTGTTGAGCGGCTTGTTCAACACTTGGTCGCACCCCTTGTTCACTGCCTTGTTGTTCAACACTTGGTCGCACCCCTTGTTGACTGTTTTGTGCTTGTTCGCTTTGTTGAGCACTTGAATTATCTTTGGCACTCCTTTCCCTCCTAGCACTAGCTGTCACTTTCTTCCTCCCTTCTCGACTTTGTCTAAACAACAAAGAAAGGAACAATATTTACAAACTATACAATCGGAAGACAAAGTATGGAAATATAACCCGAATGTACACATTCGGACGTATGAAGACACGTATTTTTCTCGAATACAAAACAATCGAAAGCTAACTAAACATATTTGCAACCGAATATGCATCAATTGGAGTTCGGAAGCTGTAAATTTTTCATCTTACACAATCGGAAGACAAAGTGCACATCTATAACCCGAATGTACAAATTCGAAAGTAAGAAGACACATATTTTTTTCGAATGAAAGACAATCGGAATATAACTAAACATGTTTACAACCGAATATTCATCAATTGGAGTTCAGAAACTCTAAAATTTTATCCTACACAATCGGAGGTATAAAACATTATATTGTCTTCCGAATAAATACTGGCCCCAAAATGGGATTTTTCCTATATCAGAAATTTTGAGATTTTTTCAATATATACATTCGGTAGTGAGTGTTCTTCCGAATACTGTGTGTCTACTTAAATATATTCGGTAGCCAAAAAATTCATTAAACTACCGATTATTAGCAATTTGTATCCAGGAAGATATGGCCACCAATATTCGGCAGATAATTATCAAATCTTTCTCCCGAATATTGTCGATGTTCTTGAGAAATGAAGAACACGACTACATTCGGAAGTAAATGAGCATGAATATCGTCCGAATCTGGATAAATAACCGAAAACCCTAGAAATTTTTTTTCTCGATTCGACGAATTAAAGCGAAATAAACCCCAAAAATGATAGATTCTTACCTAATTGGGGCCATTTGAAGTTGACGAAGTGTTTGACTATCGGAATCGCCACCACCGACTACATTGCCGGGTACGCGTTCTTCGCGTTCTTCTTCATTTGCAGCAACAATTTCTTTATTTCTTGCTAAAATCCCAATATTAGGATCGATACCCCGAGCAACATTTTTGGTTCTAGGTATGTGGGTTTCATTTCTCTTATCCATTGTTTTATAAACGAATCGACGATGTTTTGATTTTACGATTCGCGGCGATGTTTCGGTTGAACGAGGAATTTTTTTTTTCTTCCACAATCGGAAGATAATAGGAAACTGGAAGAAGAAGAGTTGAAATGAGTAGAATTGTTTTTGATTTGGTTTTTATACAGTTTTACCAGAAGGGCATTTATGTAACTTCAATATCATATAGGGTACCCCTTAACTAGAGTCTTTGGCTGGGTATAAATTGATTGCCCCTAAATCCTTTCGGGTGGCCCCTAAAAACGCCAGGTTTATATAGGTTAGTTTTAGGAATTAGTTTAGAGTAAATTAGACTTTTTGTTAAGTTTGGCACCCTATAACCATAAGGTAGAGTTGGGAGAGAAATTGATAAAATCTAAATAAATGGCATAGCCCCAAGCTAGCCTGATAAAACAAAGTACATTTTAAAAACCTAGCTTGATTGGGGGCCATGAAATTTAATTGGGGGCCTTGCACTAGAGGATAAAAAGATCACCCAATCCTAATTTGGGTCACCCTTTAAAAAATTATTTTCTAAATGGCTAAAATACCCCTGTGTGATTAGTATTAAGAATTAATTAAGTTGATTAGTGTGGTAAGTGTGTTTAGATTATAATCTGATTTTGGGATAAAAATTTGGGAAATTTTATTTTTGGGTTTTTATGTGTTGAGAAGAAGAGGATGAGTTTTGAGAGGAAAAACTAGGGTTTTTAGAAATGAGTGATTCAAGTGGAGGGAATGAGGTTGGTGAAGCTTCAAATAACAACCATGATTGTGTTGATGGTAAAATTGTCTCAACTAATCCCATGGTTTGGATGTTTGATGAAGACATGTTAATAGAGGAAGCCATAAATAATGGTGAAAATGAAGAACCTATTGCTAAAAATGAAGGAACCAACCCTCAAAATGAGGAACCCCAAGCTCAAAATAATCAGGTAAACATCTTATACCCTTCGATTTGTGTGTTTGTTGCTCCAAGTGGTCAATTCATGGTCATTATGAAAGTATTCAGAATGAGGGTCGTTAGAGTCGGGTGTTGTATAAACCAACGACTCTTTATGGTCGTCAGTATATTGACACTTCCAATGACGACTTAAACCTGTAACTTTTTCAAAAATCGTTAGGGTGGTGTGATAAACACTGACGACTCTTTTAGCTAGGTCACAAAGGGTCGTTGGTTTTTTATGTTTACAGACAAACGACTCTAAAACCAAAACTCTCAGTAAATAAAACACTTAGAGTCGTTCGTTTTCTTAGTTAATATAATAACAACCCTTGCACTGGATTATCATAATTTTTGATTTCATAGAATCGTAAAAGGCATACATCTTGCATAGCGTTGCATTTAAGGAAATGAATACAGTAGATAATAACGGTGCACTTATACGCTTAACCATAACTGGCGTAATTATACATAGTGCCTTCCAAGATAAAGTAGCAATGGTCAAACTCAAACTTTTTCCCACGAAGAACCTCATATCGCGCATACGCCTTCCCCAACTGAAAACACAAAACAAAAACTTAGTTAGTATTGTTCAAAGCTTTTGATAAGTTTTACCTCTTGTTTAAGTACTTACTTTTATAGCACCCAACATATTGGGCATGGCTTCCCTTACAGCCTTCATTTCTCTTTTGAAAGCATCACATTCCAATTTTATCTCCTCGAACCGTTCCTTGACGATTTTCAAAGACCTTGAGTTACAATTTCCGTCTAACGCCACAAAAACGATGAATACACGGTTCCACCAAGAATCCGATGTTTGATCAACGTCTTTTTCTATATCTTCAAAGTGGTTTGTGACTATTTCCCAAGCTCTCACAATGGCACAATTCTCGTCATCAGTGTACAGAATACTCATGGTATTTCCTCTACTTTTTTCTCTTGGATGATAAATGAATGAGAATGAATGTGGAGGTTGAGAATGATGGTTTGGTTGAAGAAGGGGTGAGATATGGGTCTCTATTTATAGAAATTTACGACCCAACAGTCACTTTTTTTAATTTTTCACCGTTGCCCGACTCAACCACATTAAGTGAATTTAAAATTCACATTAACTGCTGCGTGGGTCGTTACAGGATATATAAAGAGTGTGGCGACTCTTGTAGGTGACAATAATCGTTTTTTGGAAGGTTTATTGGCTGAAGACTCTAGTATGAAAAAATCTTTGTGTTTAGTGACATTTAGAGTCGTTAATATTAGTTTGTACAAAAATGACGACTCTTGTATAATATTTCAAATAACTTTACAGTCGTCACTTGTTTATGTATAACCCATGATGACCTTTGTTTGGAATATTTACTGAAAAGATATTTGAGATCGTTTTATTGAATTGAAAAAAACATACATGTACTATGAAATAAAATATAAGGAAAAGACATAAAATAGTTCAATACATTTCTCTTGAAAACCTATACGAGATTAATTATATTGGGTGAATTGCCATTCAACTGTCTCCAAGATAGTGTAGCAGTCTTCATGCAAAAACTCATGGCCGTACTTTAATTCGTATTGGCTCCGACCCAAAGTATACTGGAAAAACAATTTTTTTAATAAGTTAGCATTGTTGAATAATCATAACCGAATAAATAATTTTTGATGAACGACCTATTGATTAACAAGCTTACTCTATCCATTCGAGGTTCGTTGGGAAGAGCGTCAGCCCGAGCTTTCAATTCGTCTCTCAGCAATACACATTCATTATATAAATAAGCATACCTTTCCCTTATCTGCTGGAGTGTCCCCCTATAAAGATTTCCGTTTAGTGCTTTAAAATCCTTAAACACACGTTTCCACCAAGCATTGGATGTTTGATCCATGTTAAGGTGCGGCACTATGGTTGGTTCTTGGTTAGCGGCCACCCATTGCGCTTCCTCAAAGTCGTGCTTCCTGAGAGTGGTGTGTGCTCTAACAATAGAAACATCTTATAGATTATTGAACTGAGTTGGAGCCATTTTTAATGTTTGAAAGTGATGGGTGACTGATTTAGGAAGATTGAAAGTGATGGGTGAATAAGTTTGGAATAGATAGGTCTCTATTTATAGGAAAAAAACACCCAACGACTAGTTTTTTAAAAAAAAAACGGTTACTTCTGCAATAACTGCACCTATAGTCAAAGTTACCGTTGGTTTTCAAAGTCTGCAATAACTTTGTACAGAGTCGTCAAGTATAAATTTCATCCCAACTAGGCCTTCTCTTGAACTTGTCATTGGTTGATTTACCTTCGATCTGCAATCCTAATATATGTTCTGCATCATCAGGAGTCAATGCCATCTTGCCAAAAGGAAATTGGAATTGTCGACTTCAGCGTAATACCTTTCACATAAACTAGATACTGCGACCTTGTCATACACAATCACAAAGTTCACAACGACATTGTACAAACCGGAGTTATCAACATAGTCTCTAACTCTTGCACATTCACCTTCTAGCGGCTACAAATCCATTTTATTAAAAGAAGATTGGTGCCTGAAATTGCTTGCGGCATTCTTATGATCCTACAAAACATAAACAAATAAATATTAAAAAATAAATTAGAAAGTTAACATCAAATAATCATATAGCAAGCAAAGTTGGGATTCTTACGATTGTCTCATAGATGGTATGAGCCCACGATCCAGGATATCCAAATAGAACTTTTCCGACATCTCTGGGTTCTCCTCTAGGTTTACCACTTCGAATAGGAGACAACATCAAATGAGGAGCGGGAATGTGTCTTGCGCTGGGTGCAATATCTATTCCATCCTTCTTAACCCTCTTTACCGGCTTCGACTTTGTATTCTATTCCTCAGCTTCTACATATTTTTTACCTTCATCCTCTTCATCCTCCTTATTACTAGCATCATTAACTTCATCCTTTTCATCATTCTTAACTCCAGCATCATCCCCTTCATCATATTCCTCCTCCTTATCACCACCATTATTACCTTCATCGCCTAACTCCTCCTCATCACCACCATTACCATCATCAGAATCATCATCACTACCATTTTTTCATCATCCTTATCATTCTCTTCTTCCTCTTGTATCTCATCTTCTTGTATCTCGTCTTCTTCACCACTATTGTTAGCGGAAATAACAGGAGAGTCTGATTCTGACGAATCCGACAACTCATTACCTTTGTCTCTTGGTTCGGTGATAGAAAATGATACCTCACTCGGATTTCTTCCGCGTAATGGACTGGCAAGTAAGTATTTATCATGTCCGGGAGGTTTGGAAGGAGTAATTATCGTTATTGCAACCTTTTCTTTGGTTTTCTTGGCACTATATTCCAAACACATAAAAAAAAACCAGTAAGACATCGACTTTATGGTATCAGTTAAAGAGTCATCATTGGAATGGTCTACAAAACTAACGACCTTTTTTTACAATGTGACGACTCAAATATACACGGTAAAGACCCTTTCAAATATTTGGACAAGGATGGTGATTTTGGTTCTTAAAGGGTCGTTATCGTGTAACTATGGGTCGTCAAAATGGCAATGACGATCCTAGGATTTGGGTTGACGACTCTAGGGCATACCTAAATGATGACTCTATGGGACCTAAGATGACGACACTATCATTTTTTGGAAAAGAAGGCTGTTCGAGTTCCATCTAGAGTCGTTAACCAATTAACAAGGGTCGTCAAACCAGAGTCGTCATCTTCAACCTTATATACTAACGACTCTTTTCTAGGTCACAGAATGTTATAGTAGCAGAATTAGGGTTGTCATCTTCAACCTAATACACTAACGATTTTTCATATCATACGCATGAAAATCAAAAGTCGTTAGGGGTTTCCATTTCGATACTAACGACCCTTACACTGTAACCGCTAATTTTCAGTTACCAAAATCAATTTCACAATCAAAACACAATAAAAAATCGAATAGAAGGTGGGTTGAAGTTCAAATACCTTCTAATTGGAGCCATATCTTTCTTGGGTTTCGATTTTTTGGGTTTGGGAGTTCTTCCCTCGACGACCTTTGCTTTGACGGTTTCAACGAGATCAGGGATTTGACGTTCTTTGCGAGCGGTCTGCTTTGTACGAGCCATGTTTGTAGAAGAAGTTAATCGTCGATTAAAGTTTTGTCATCGATGATTACGCGATGAATCGGTTGAAGAAAAAAAAAATCTCGGTGGAGTCGTTAATGGTGGTGGTGGAGAAGAGAAAGGGGAGGAGAGGAAGATGAAAAGAAAAAAGAGAAACTGGTTTTCTCTTTTGGTTTAGGATTAGGGTATATAAATTGGGGGCTTAATTATGGTTTCTAATTAGATTTATTTTTAAGATTTAGATTTAGCAAAAGGTAAAACAGTCTTTTCAATATCGGTTTAATACACCCCTCAAAAAATTAGGGTGCAAATAAAAAGTTCCGGCACCCAATTAAGCTAGGTTTAAAAACTTTGAATTAAAATATGAGCATAATGTAACTCTTTACGGACAAGAACATTAAACAATTACCTGTCTAACTCTATTAATTTATCAGTTCCCAAAGAGACTGCACTAGGAGTATGAATCACTAGTCGAAAAATATCATTCTCAAATCCTTTCTTCTCATCAATTCTGTGGGTATTCAAATCCAAATCCCAAAGCAGCAATCTGTTCTTTTGTCTAACTAGCAATTTTCCATTCTCGATGTTCACAACTTCCACATCCAACTTATTCGGTGAACATGAGATATAATTCGGCATAGAGTATTCGAAAAGGGTCACACCGTGTGCTTTTCCCCAGCTATTTGTTGCGTCATTGAGAACCCATAACACAAGTTCAGTATATGACAAAAGAACACATAAACCCAACTTCCCTTCTATCTCTGTTAAGTGCATATAATCATGCTTATAACCAAAGAGACCAAAAGGATAACCTGCCTCACAGGAAGCTCCACCATGTTGCATCGTGCTTAACTTATTTGTTCCGATTTCAAATGTCATAATTGAATTTGAACAATTAACCTCACCACTACTGTGAATCTTGTCAACCATCCAATACAATGTCCCGTTTATGATCATTGGGGGTCTTTCACTCCTAGGTATATAAGCATATCTGCCGATGTTTCTTCGTAATTTGGATCCAAAACTTAGTATGTCAAAAGCATAACTTTCACTTCCAGCATCTTCCCAGTATATAAGAAGCACCTCGTATTTCTTGTTGTGAGGATTGAAATAAAATCCACATACCTGAAAGCGTAAGCCTTCCATCGTAATGGTTACTTGTTCTTCTGTTGTAGGATTCCATATGACAAAAATTGATCTCCATGAGCTATCTTTGTTCTTAAGTAAAAGAAATCCGTCACAAGAATCGTAGAGCATGAGCGGAAACTGTTTGTCCATATAGCAGAAATCAAGTTTTAGGTTTGATTCTTCAACTTTTTTAGCCTTCTCATCCATAAAATAAAACTTGAGCTCTCGGTCACTAGATTTTGAAAAAGATTGCAGTGCGATGATTGATGTAGCTTTAGTAAGATGTGTGCGAATAAAGAAAGGATTTTTGGCTAAGATTTCAAGGAGTTTAGACGCACGTTGGCACCGGAAGACACATTTCGGTGGGAGTCTAATAAGTATGTCTATGATGATATGATTAGGGAGATCAAGGAGATTGGTTTCAACTGTCGGAGAATCAATAAGAGGAATAGGATTGTCAACTAATGTGAGATCAGGCTCAGGGTCATCAACTGCTGGAGAATCACGAATATGATTGTCAACAACTAATGTGAGATCCTGGAGGGTTTCATTTACTAATGGTTGATCGACGAGAGGATCGTGAACTAATGTGAGATCAGGAAGCGGATCATCATTAACTCTGATATGATCAGGTAGAGGGTTTTCAACTGCTGGAGAATCAAGAATGTCATTGTCAACTAATATGAGATCCTGACGGGTTTCATTAACTAATGGTTGATCGATGAGAGGATTGTGAACTAATGTGAAATCAGGATGCGGATCATCATCAACTCTGACATGATCAGATTTAGGGTTTCCAACTGCTCTACGTTTTTTGAACCATGTTAGGCTGAAGCAATTCATTCTGCTTATCCAGAAAATACACATATTTACATACCGGTCTGTGCAGTGACTTGTGTTTGTTGTTGATGATCCAAATGTAGTCTGTTGATCGCCCGTGACTTCTAAAGCTTCATAATATATTCCGACTTTCAGTTTGATATGGAAAAGAGTTTGAGTTTGTATCGAACACTAGTTTGTTTAATAGATGTGGATCTTGGCCAATGGGAAACGCTATCTCTGGAAAAGAATATATGATTTTGAGTCCAATTTTGATCCATAAATTCTCGACCAATGACAAGTGATCAATGGGTTCATAGTGGCCCAAGACATAATTATCCCCCTGGCACCCGAAGTACATATACTTGACTTTTGTCTCGTGATACAACAATGGGTTCTTTGTCGATATCATCTTCACTTTGTAGGCAAAATTGAGATAAGTTAAGTACCTAACATTTTAGGTTCTACTTGCTGCCAAAAATTGAAACCAGATATGCCGTTCTCTGGCATGCCAAAAAAAATAAACCAATGCAATTATCTAGAACGCACTTTGCTATCATACCAGCTTCACACATGTTTTCAAGGAATAAATTGGTGTCAATGTCAAGATGGAACTTCTTCCCCTGTCCTGTCTCGGATGTTGTGTGTAGTTGAAGTTTGTAGACAAAATTGAGATAAGTTTCCTCACAACAACCACGTTCCATTATAACTATAATCAATATTAGGTAATCATCATTAAACTTTTCATTGATTGTAAAGATTTAAGTCGGTTTACAAGATGGATACAAGTATCACAACAATCTTACTTGCTCCTAGATTTACTTTCTCTCTCCTGATTTCTTATCTAACACTCACTCCAAGAACCTCCCTTAAGTAATAACCTCTCCTCTTTATATAGGTGTTTACATAGTGGATGACAGCTAAGAGATCCTTTATTTTCGGAATCTCTATGCGATACACTCGCTCATGTACAATCACTCGTTCTCGCATAGACCATACTTCGCACAGATCTCCACACTTTACTCGTGACTTTGCTGACATCATCTGGTGCGTCATCTCAACCTTGCTGTGTGCGATCTCCCTCGTTTAAGTTATATAGTCTTCACTTCGCATACTTACTAACATGTGCGATATCTCACTCCTACATTCTGCCTCTTCTCATTTCGCTTATTCTACAGAGTGAGTGATATGAGAAACTTCCACCTTATATTATCGCATATGCTTGTCTTTTCACATTTTACTTTTCCGACAATTTTCCGGAATCCAAGTTTATCTATTTATACGTATTGATTTTCTTCCTTTTTACTGGTTCAACCGTTTGCAACCGGTCATAACTTTTTTACCTATTTATTGATTATTCGTGAAAAATAATTCTTTCCTCTTTCTTTCATCGTCTACATTTTTCTTCTATTCTCTCTCTTGCCGTTGTTGTTCCTTTTTGCTGCTGCTGCTGCTATTTTATTTCTGTTACCTGATACTATGAATCCCGAACCAAAGTTTGTTTTCTTCTATCATGATTTATTGATTACAACTGTTACTTTTGGCTAACCCAATTCCCATATTGTTGCAGGAAAAGTTCTTCTCTAAGTGCTCTTAGAATAACCTCTAAATCTTCTTCTGGTGTCGAGAGTAAAGAATCGCATAAGAGGAAGGCTTCGCATAACAAAGAAGTAAGAAATACCCAATTTTTTTAGAACAGTATTGTTGCCTCTATTTCTTTTCTATTTTTTTTTCGCAAACTTCCAATTCTGAGATGGGCGATGCTAAAGGACCTAAAACTAAGAAATCTCGCAAGCTTACTGTGATTAAGTCGAACCTCTCTATTCTTGATTTTAATGTCGGAGATGTCACCCCTATAACAACAGTTCAACCTTTGCACACAAATTCTCTTGTTACCCCTGTAACAACTCAAACTCCTGAGGAAAATATTTTTATTTCTCCAGCTCAAGCTTCTGATGCGAATGCTTCTGTTACTTTTGAAGAACTTTTTCCTGAAAAAGAACCTACTGCTGATCAAGGGATAAAAAGTGCTTCTATTATTGCCTTTGCGAATGTATTGAATATGGATCAAACTTCTTCTTCGCTCATCAATACCGATTCTCAACCAAACCCTGCTGATTTGTCTATCCCTACAGATTTCTTCATGTCTTCCCCTTGTATGTCTATTCCTTCTTATTCATCTTCTCATTTTTTACTAAATTCCCTTTTTCTGAGTAAGAAAGCTTTGGATAATGTGAAGTCTGCTTCTCAAGCTCTATCCGATATTATCAATTCTGCTCAATCTCTAACTAATGATCCTTGCAAACTTCACATATGTTCAGCTTTGAATAAGCTTATGTGTGAATTCCCTTCTGATAGAGCTACAAGGAATGAGATTCTCTCTCAAATTGATCCTAGTTTCCAAGTTACTCTAGGTGTCTTGGTAACTATCTCTCATATATTAACTTTATCTTCTTTCATGTTATTTTAATTATGACTTATTAATCTCTTAACTTTATCTTCTTTCTTCTTTAGGACTCTCATCGTCGCATGATTTTAGCTGAAGGGCATTTTGAATATAGATGTTCCCAGCTGGAACTTTCGTAACAGAATGCTTCTTTAGAAAAGGAAGTCACTATACTAAAAGGAGAACTCCGGGAAGTGCAAAAGTTGAGAGGAGAACTCGAAGTTGCGAATGTTGATGCCGAGAATCTTCGTAGTGAAAATCGAAATCTTAGAGGTATTTATCATCATATCCAAATTTCCTGTTGTACTCTATTATACATTTCTTCCCCTTTCCATATTTTTTTTAAATTTCTCCATGCATTTATTAAGATTTAAATCAGAAGCGAATATGGTAAAATATAACTTTCAATATCTTGCTGAGGATACCCAAGCGAATAACAAGAAGTTGCAGACTCAACTAGATCAATTGTCTAACCATCATTCATACTCACTTGATCAGATTAACAATTTCACCCATGAAAATAATCTTCTCATTCAAGAAATGAAAGAATTAAATAGTCAAATATCCCACTTTTCTAAATTGTTATGCGAAGCTGATCTGGTACACGAAACTTTATCATAAGAAAATCGTATTCTTTATAAGGAGAAGCGTTCTTTCTTGAAGAAGGAAGCGATGTTTTCGCACCAATATTCAATTCTTCATGAAATAAATGAGAACCAAGCGCGAACTCTTCGCTCGTTAAAGGAGCAGTATGAAACATCATTTAAGGAGTTAAAGTCCCAGAATGAAAAAATTATCCAAAGTAAAATAAATCTGACTGTGAAGAAGAATCATCTTCAAGAACAATATGATCATCTAAAGCATTCCCACGATGTCCTTAAGAAAAAGAAAAAGTCTCTCTCTGCTGACGAAAAGAAGATTCGATCCCGTCTTCGTGGTTCAGTTGGTGATGAGTTTGACAAGACTATGGAAAAAATGAAGGATAATACCCTTGCTCTTTCTAATTTCTGCGAAGGTAGTCAGCTATAGTTGACTGCCTCATTATTCTTTAGTCATTTCTTCGCATCTTGCTGATGTAGATTTTTTATTTAATATTGTTTATTACTCTTCGCGGATTCTGAAAGATTGCATCAATCCACTGTTACCCAATTGAGATCTGATTTATCCAAGGCTCGCAAAGAATGTTTGAACCTGTTCACTTTCTGCTTCTCGTGGCAGAGCGCGAAGAAGACTCTCATATCAACAAAAAAATTTGAGATCAATGCTAGAAACCTTGAAAGATGAGTTATTCTCAAGGCTCATGCCAATTCTCAATCTGTGATCAATGGAATTCTTCTAAGCAACTCTCTTCCTGCAGTAAAGCTCCTTTCTCTTACCATAGGCGAAGATGAAGAATATCCCGAAGCAGACAATGATTATGACTTTGTGAGTGATGATGAAAGGAAGCAAGAGGGTGAAGAAGATCATCTTGAGAAGGAAAAGCCTATGAGCGAAACCAATGCTGAAATTGAGGATCCTAGGCCCAACATGGATGCTGAAAAGTCATTGGTTGAGCATTCTTAATTTTCTTTTTCATCCAGATTTCCCTTCTTTTTTTCGATGTACTTATGTTTTAAACTTGTTCATTACAAGAAAGATCATATTTTGTTACTTCAATTCCCATACTTTCCTCTTATTATATTTCTTGTATGAAACAAGTGTGCAGTATTATGTCTTTGAATTGCCTGCAAAACGATGATTAGCTTATATAATTTTTCTTATGAGGTCTTATTTTTCCTTCCTATGTAAAGGTATTAGCTTGCCTTATTTCTGTGCGACGAGATCGCATGAAGTCTTTAAACTGTAGTGTATCGACCAATTGATCTCGTCTTATCTTTTTATTGTACTATTACCTCTTCAGGTTTTGTCGCATAAATATGAAAAGTCTTAATACTCCCGTAAGTAAAAAGTCTCATGACATTTATGTATTTTGACACAATTCAGCTCCTTAATGGAGGGTGTCATCCTTATCTTCCCCTCTGATTGCGCCTTCAAGGAAGCTTATCTCTACCCGGTTAAGGTTATGGCTCTTCCCATCCGGTAATTCAACAACCAGTTGATTTCGCAGTCTCGCACACACTACCGATGAGGTTTATGGTTGCGAGACTGCACCCTAGGTGGGGTATCTTCGGACCGAGTGCATCATAGTCAGGACTTGTCAAGAGTGGAAAGGTACGATCCAGATGCCCCGGGCACTCTTGACTCAACCGGGTACCTCGGCGCCCTGATCGAGTTTCTGCACTCCTTGGGAGAGACTTTCTCACCTTAGGCTCTCAATCTAAGATTATTATCTTAGACTGAAAATTTAAGGTATCTCTCCTGGATGGGCATTTTCGTTTATTCTCACCCCAAATATCCACAACTCAAGTTCCAGGGTCGGTGTTGCTTTCCCTTGAGTCATGATTTCTAGATTTCTCCGAATATGACGTGTGATAGGTCTTATTTTTATATATTCTTTTGCCTCTTGCATGTATGCGAACTGGATTGCACGCCACATTCGGATTCCTAGTCTATTTGATAATAAATATCATTTCTGTTGCCTTATATCAAGGTCTTATTTTTCTTTTAAGAAAAATTTCTTAATTTTGAATGAAATATGCGCATTCATTTATTAGATTCGATGTTACATCCTTGTTTAACTGTGTATCTGTGCGAGTTATCTCGCAAGCTTCTACGGATAATACTTTTTTAAGTATAGCCTATTCCAAGGTTGCTCTAGTTTACGACCTGTATCTCTTCCCTCTGGGTCCATTAACTGATAAGCTCCATTTCCAACTACCCGTTTTATTATATAAGGTTCATCCCACTTCTTTTCTTACTTCCCATCTCCTCCTTTCTGGTAAATTGGAATTTCGCGTAACACTAATTCACCTGGCTGAAACTCTCTTATTTTAACACGCTTGTTGTATTCTTGGGCTAGTCTTCTTTGATAATTTTTCATATGTTGTAAAGCGACTTCTCTTGTTTCTTCTAGATCATCCAGTTTTGTTAAATTTAGATATGCGCTTAGATTCTTCTCCCAGGCTTCTTTCTTTGTGGTAGGAATAATGACTTATGTTGGTAACACTGCCTCTACCTCATATGTCAAACAGAAGGTGACATTCATGTTGCTTCCCTCCTTGTTGTTATGTAAGCCCATGCTACATTATGCACTTGTTCGCACCACCCGTTATTATGCCCCTCTAACTTCTTCTTCAAAGTCTCTGCGATCGTTTTGTTTGTTGCCTCTACTTGTCCGTTGCTTTGTGGGTATAAAGGAGTAGATTTTCCAATTTGAATTTTGAACGCATTAAGCAACAATTCTATATTTTCGCCCTCAAACTGTTTCCCATTATCAGATACCAGCTGTGCAGGAATGCCAAATCTGCATATAATATTTTCAAAAATGAATGTGAATCTTTCCTTGTCTCGAATATGTTGAACCGCCTTTACCTCTACCCACTTTGTGAAGTAATCTGTTGCGACGATTAAGTATCTCTTTTGTCTCGTTCCTGGTATGAATGGTCCAACAATGTTTATTCCCCATTTTCCAAAGGGCCATACGTTTGTTGATGTATTTAACATTGCTCCAGGTGCATGTATCTTTTTGTCATGACGCTGACATTCTTCGCATCGTCTTGAGACTTGTTTTGCGTCTTCATGCATGTACGGCCAATAGTATCCTTGAATCTTTACTCTGTATGCGAGTGACCTTCCTCCACTATGATTGCCAGCATCTCCATAGTGTAACGCCTTTAAGATTTCCATGTCTTCTTTTCGCGTAAAACATCTGAGCGAAGTTCCAAGAAATGACCTTCTATAAAGCACACCATCTCTTAATTTGCAATTTTTCGCACGACTTTTTAATTTATGTGCTTTTAACCTTTTTCTTGGTACTTATCCTTTTTCTAAATACAAATGGATCTCAATTCTACAATCCTTATCTTCACTCACATTTTCCTCCTCCGTATCTTCTACTAGCATCACATTTGTTTGTTTTTCTTTACCTTTTTCTATAGATGGTAAGAGAAGTTTTTGTATTTTGATGTCCCTTGCAACCAGATCTACTAACATGGATGGTATGAAAGTCAATGCATCTGCGAGTCTATTGTCCTTTCTGCTTATATGTCTCCATCTTATTTTTGGAATTCGCACTACTAACTCCATAACCAGCTTCCTGTATTTTTGTAAAGATAGTTCATTTATACTATATGTACCTTATATCTGACGAATTACCAACTGGGAATCACTAGTTATTCGCGCATCTTCTATCTTTATTTCAATGGCTAGTTTGAGTGCATGCACCACTGCTTCATATTCAGTTTCATTATTTGTGGATACGAATTCCAACCTGAATGAGTAAGCCATTCGTTCTTCTATTGGTGAAATGAATACAATACCAATTTCATTCCCTTCTCCATTGGATGATCCATCGACTAATATCTCCCATCTATTTGGATTTCGATCAGTTAATAAGTCTTTAGGATTCCCATGTTCCTCATCCACTTCCATCATATCTTCTACATATTCATCTTCTTCTATTGGAAACTCTGCGAGAAACTCTCCGATAACTTGAGATTTTGGTGAAGATAAAATTTCATAACCAATTTCATAGTTTCCTAATTGTGTATTCCACCTTTCAACTCTCCCTGATCTTTTTGAATTCTTCATTGTGGCTTCAATTGTTACTCTTGTTAATACCTTTAGCTTATGAGCTTGGAAATAAATGCGAAGCTTGAATGATGCATACACCAGTGCGAGAATTAATTTTTCAATTTTTGAATAATTTTTCTCTGCTGAGTTGTATGTTTTACTTATATAATATATTGGTTTTTCTATTCCTTCATCCAAACATAATAATACTGCACTTAATGCATGCGATGTTGATGCTAAATAGAGTAACAATTCCTCTCTTGGCTTCGTCTTTTGCATAATGGATAAATTCACCAAGTAATTTTTTATGCTTTGTAATGCTTTATCACATTCTTCCATCCAGTCAAATTTGGTTCCCTTCTTTAATATGTTGAAAAAGTGTTTACACTTATCCGAAGAACGCGAGATAAACCTTCCCAACGATGCTATCAACCCATTTAATTTTTGAACATCTTTTACCGTTGCAGGGGGTGGCATATCTCTAAATGCCTATACTTTTTTTGGACCAACTTTTATTCCTTTTCTGGATACTATGTAACCCAAAAATTTCCTGATGATACATCAAAGACACATTTTTCTGGATTCACTTTGATATTGAATTGTCGCATCTGTTCAAATATTTCTCGCAAATCGTCAACATGATCCTTCGTCTCTTTACTCTTAATTAGCATGTCATCTACATAGAATTCTAATGTTTTATGTATCCACTTTTCAAATACTTTCTCTACCATTCTTTGATACGTCGCACCCGCATTCTTCAATCCAAACGGCATTTTTATATAGTAGTATAAACCTCTTGGTGCGAAGAAAGCAGTGTGTTCTTGAACTTTTTCAACCAAAGGGATTTGATTATAGCCTTTATCCCCATCCAGCATCGAGGCTACCATTTCCCCATGCCGATTCTACCATTTGAGGGATATCTGGTAAAGGAAAACTGTTTTTAGGACACACTTTATTTAAATCGGTGAAGTCTATGCAGATCCTTATCCCCTTATTCTTTTTTGGTACTACTACCATGTTTGCTATCCATTCTGGATATTTTGCTGGCCTTATAATTCCTGCATCCAGCATCTTCTGCAACTCCACTTATATTTGAGGATGATAATCAATTGCAATATTCCGTATTCTTTGTTTGAACGGCTTTACATTCTTATTAATGTCCAATTTATGGCATGCAACAGACGGATCTATTCCTGGAATTTCTTCCATACTCCATGAGAAGATATGTTATATTCTCGCAAGATATTTATCGTTTTTTATTCTTCTTCTTTATCCATTTTAGTTCATATTCTTAATATCTTTGGCTTGTCTTCGAATACAACGTTTATCTCTTTCGTTGGTTCAACGGCAGTAAAGTTTGATTTTGGTTCTCCCTATGGTGTTGGTCCTTTAATTTCTTTATTCTGTTCACCTTCATTCGCTGGTACTTCACTTGGTATTCCTTTTCCCTCCTTCGCTCTGATCATATATGTCTGAAGCTCATCCTCCTTTTTTAGTTCTTTTGCTTTTCTCCATCGTTCTTTTCGCTTTTTTTCTCTTCCTTCATAATTTTGTACATCTGTGCGATTGCAAATCTTTGCACTCATAACATCTCCTTTAATTTCACCTATACCACTTGGAATTGGGAATCTGATGCATTGATGCAATGTTGATGCTACATCCTTTATCGCATGCACCCATGGCCTTCCCAATAACATGTTGTACGGTGATTCTATATCAATCACACATAGTGTTATCTTTGTTTCTATTTTTCCCAGTAATATTCGCATCACAATTTCCCCTTTTGGTTTTGTGACTGCTTTATTGAATCCATGTATATTATAAGTCGGATATGTCATCTCTGCATCTTCGTACCTCATTGCTTTGAATGTGCGATAAAATAAAATATCAACTTCGCTTCCTGTATCTATCAGCGTTCTATCGATCATCCATTCCTATGATTTCTTTTTGATCGCAATATTTTTTCCTCGTTCAGCTGTAACTGTGATTACCAATGGATTTATTTGGTTTAGATTTTCTTCTAGAATTTCATCTGTTGCAAATGTAATCTCCACTTTTTCCCATTCTTTTAATGGAGACTCTTTTTCCACCGTTTCCACCTTCTTTCCTTCGTGATTTCTCTTATGAATCCTTCCAGTTATTCCCGCTTGAAAATCCGCATCAGAGATTAATTCTTTGGTTATAGAATTACACTGCATATATCTACCTCTTCTTTGTATTGTTACGATTCTTGCCTTTTCCATAGATTCTTTATTGTTCTTTCTTAATTTTTCTTAAATGTTCAAATCTATCTTCTTTTTCAAGATTTTGTAAACTTTCTAACAGGATTTATCACCCAAAAATGTTTCTGGTGCCAAAAATGTAGTTGCAAGTTAACTCACGATCACGTTCCACTATAACTATAATCAATATTAGGTAATCATCATTAAACTCTTCATTGATTATCAAGACTTAAGTTGGTTTACAATATGGATACAAGTATCACAACAATCTTACTTGCTCCTAGATTTACTTTCTCTCCCCTGATTTCTTATCTAACACTCACTCCAAAAATCTCCCTCAAGTAATAACCTCTCCTCTTTATATAGGTGTTTACATAGTGGATGACAGCTAAGAGATCCTTTATTTTCGGAATCTCTATGTGATATACTCTCTCATGTACAATCACTCGTTCTTGCACAGACCATACTTCGCACAGATCTTCATACTTTATTCGTGACTTTGCTGACATCATCCGGTGCATTATCTCAACCTTGCTGTGTGCGATCTCCCTCGTTTAAGTTATATAGTCTTCACTTCGCATACTTACTAACATGTGCGATATCTCACTCCTACATTGTGTGCATTACAACATTGAATGTCGAAAAGAATATGTATATTGAAATAAAACCACAAATATTAGTATGTACTTCCTCCGAACCTATATTATATAAGAAGAATTTTTTTTTTTGTTTTTTTTTGTCCCACTAAATAGGCGGGATTCTGTTTCCAAGGTAAACTTTTCCACACATACCCTTATTCATGGTACATAGGTAATCATGTTGGGAATAAGACAAAGGGTAAAACAAGAAAAAACATACAAAATTATGAATTCCAAGTAATTTTCTTAGTCTAAGAGAATTTTCTCTCTACACCCATATATGTGGTAGGGAGGGAGTACATACCCATTTGTTCCAGTATAAATAGTCATTGCCTGTTATTCCACGGTGAGAGGAGCCGATTGGGCTTGTTCAACCACAATCAGATACGAGAATTTGAGTATATCACAAAGATCAATTTAATGAAAACTGTTATAGAAGTAGAATTTTTCGGTGTACCAAGAATTCTTATCCAGGTCCAGATCCTCTGTGACCGATTTTTCCTTATCCTCTGTCCCTTCTTATCCATAATTTAGAGTGGAGTACCGAAGCCCCGCCAAGAATTTATATCATCCGAGTTTCCATTATTCGGAGCTCATCTAATCGAGGAAATTTTGTATCACTCCGTAAATGACTACATTATCCTCTTCCTTTATACTTATCTTGGAATGGTTTATTTGGGTCATGCAATGGTTTGGTTTGTTTTCAAAGACGATGGCCGTATTTTGGAGAACTTTTCGCAATTTGCAACCCTTTCACCGGAGAAGTTGTGTATGATCCTGAAACTAATATAAAGTAACGATTTTATTAGAAAAAGAAGGTCCACGGGCGAACTATGTTGTAAAAGGCAAGCGCTTAAGCGCCAAAGGTGCACTAAGCATAAGGCTGGCGCCTGGTTAAAAAAAAGACGCCCAGGCGATAAACCATAAACAAGTCTATTTTATTTTATTTTTCTCTGGGCGTCTGGCGTCTGGCGTCTCACCTCACCCACCGCCTTTTACAACATAGCGAGCAGATATGATGTGAGAATTCACTTCCATTATAGGAAACCGAGCGGAACATTGTGGATTGGATGTACATGTTATTTTATATGAATTCCTATCACCACAATAGTGAGACAACTTGCGATCTTAATCAGATCACTGGTATTCTTTTGGCTTTTTTTTTTGTTTTTTTTGTTTTTTTTTTCTGTCGTGGTCTTTGGACTTGGAATAGGAGAATAGCTGCATGGTATACAAAATATTCCATTTCTTCTTTTAATTTTGCTAATTATGACATTTTAATCTGGTTAAATTTTTTTATATCTCGTTGGGAATCAGATGGGATGTGATGTTTGATTCCGGGTCAAAGAACCCTTTATTCTCTTTTTTCTCTCTCATCACATCTTCTTCTCCAACAAAAACACCTCTAGCATCTCTTTTTCTGGTCAGATCTCTTCTATTTTGGACTAGATCTGAGCACATTTCTTCATTTTTCTTGCTTTCTAGTTTGGTTAGTTACATCAGTTTAGTTGTTATCATGTTTTTTAGTTTTCTACATCATTATGGTGGTTTTATCTTCTTTTCGAAGATTTATCTACACTTTAATAACGGTTTTTGTTTTTTTTTTTCTTTTCTTTTCTTGATTGGTCAAAGAGAGATCCGAACAAAAAAGACAATTAAGAGGGGTACCTTAACCCAATGATTACAACTGAACAAAAAAGGGAAACAGAAAGGGGATTCAGCTACCCAAGAAAAACCACCAAAAAATTATGGAGGCCGGTATAATGAATCCCACAAAGAAATCACCATATTTTTCGTAAGCCCAACATTCTAATATTCGATTCTTCCCAAAAGAAAGCTTGTAATTTGATATCTCTAATGAGGATTTCCAAAGTTTTCTTTTTGTTATTGAATATATTCTTGCATCTCACTCTTTCAATATACACCACCATATAGCAACCGGGATGTTATTCCATATTCGGCTAGTCTTTTATCTTTCCAATTAAATTTCCAAGTCTCCATAGATGTAATAACATTAGGGTCCATCCAAATTGACATGCTTCAACAAAGTAACCTCATATTCTCCAGGATCTCCAACAAAAATAAAACAAGTGTGAACTCGTTTCTCCGTTTTCCTCACAAAAACAAAAAACGCTAGAGACATCCATACTTCTTCTGAAGAGTTTATCCGCGGTCATTACAAGATCATGAGAAAGAAGTCAAATAAAAAAATTTATTTTGTGAGGGTACTCACGATTCCAAACAACATTGGTTGGATAATTCGTCTCGCCTTGACCGTCGTTGTATTTAATTCCATCCTTAACCGTGTATTGACCATGATTACTACCAACCCAAATTCAGGTAGCCTTAACCCCTTCTTGAATAGAGATGGAAGAAAGAAGATTTGATATACATAACATTTCACTTGTAGTGGTTTGAGAGTATATTTTCCTAGACATAAACCCCATCTAACACCACCTTCCCTAACTTCATGCATACTAGCCACCACAAACTCCTACGTCCTTGAAGCTTCATAAGCCAAAGGAAACATGTCACACAATCTTCACTAAGCCAAGAATCTTCCCAAAATCTAGTTTTCTTGCCCGCTCCAATTTTGAATCTAATACTTTTGTTGAAATCATCAAGCTCTTTATAGATATTAAACCACAAGCTACCACCTTTTTATCCTTTTGGTTGGAGAGTTTCCCAACCGGTAAATGTTTCGCCCAATTTTTCAACTTCCTCCATAATGCATCTTTATCTACACCAAAATGCCACCACAATTTTTTTTAGCAAAGCCGAATTCACTTGCTTAGTTCTTCTTATACGAAGACCTCCTTTTTCCTTTGATTTTGAAACCAATGTCCAACTAATATTGTGGATTCTTTTATTATTTTGTTCATCGTCCCGTAAGAAATTTCTCACAAATTTATCAATTTTCTTCGTTATGGAGCAAGGAGCAAGAAAAATAGAGAGATAATAAATGGGTAGACTAGCTAAAACACTTTTGATGAGAGTTAACTTACCTCCTCTTGTTATTGTTTTTCCGCTCCTAGAAGAAACTCCTTTTGCACAAGTTTCAAGCATTTTTTCTCATTGTTGAGAGCCTCCTAGCTTGTCTCCCCAGGGAAGACCAAGATAGATACTAGGAAAACTAGCATGCTTGAAACCTAACATGTTAGCATAATCTTCAACTCCCTCTTCGACCACGACCCCAAATAAGCTACTCTTAGAGAAATTCATATGGAAGGCTCCAAAAAAAGATACTCTAACGATTAATGTAGATGCAACTTGGATTTCAGAATTATTGCCATTTACCTGTGCTCTAATCTTAAAGAATGATGCAAGAAACCGTGCAGGACTTTCAACAGCCTCGGACCCACAAGAGCAGAGGCTATAGGAGTTATGCATGCGGCATTTTGGCTAAAGAAAAACAAATCCAAAATTTCAGTATTGAAGGGGACTGTAAAGGTATTTTCAAGGGAAAAATATCGTTTGGTCCTTTTTAGGTGGACCCATGTCAGTTTGGTCCTTTGGGAAAACGCCTTTACTGTTTGGTACGTAATTATTTAAATATATTAAATGGACAAAAGTAACCTTCCGTGTTAATTTCTACTTTTTTTTTTGTAGCAGCTCATTTTTCAAAATGAACTCCTGTTAATTTCTACTTATTTTTTCAGAAATCACCTAAAAAACAGAGTTCATTCCAGAAATGAACTCCATATAAAAACCTAAAAAAATAGAATTCATTCCAGAAATGAACTGCATATAAAAACATAAAAAAAAATACAGAGTTCATTCCAGAAATGAACTCCATATAAAAACCTAAAAAAAACAGAGTTCATTCCAGAAATGAACTCCATATAAAAACCTAAAAAAACAGAGTTCATTCCAGAAATGAACTCCATATAAAAACCTAAAAAAAACAGAGTTCATTCCAGAAATGAACTCCATATAAAAACCTAAGAAAAACAGAGTTCATTCCAGAAATGAACTCCATATAAAAACCTAAAAAAACGACGAAATAACACACAAATCTTCATCTTCTTCATCATCTTCATCGTTCTTCAACAGCAGCAATAACCAGACAAAGATCTAAAAAACAAGATCTTCAACACGAGTTCATTCTTTTCAAATCTGATATTAGTTCATCCTTCACAACAAACATCACCATCGTCGTTTTCATCTTCATCATCTTCATCTTCAACACAAGCATCATCTTCATCATCTTCGTCATCTTCAACAGCAACAACACCAAACAAACCCTAAAAACTCCGTCGCTCATCATCTTCTTTTATCATCTTCACGTCTTCAATAACAACAATCACGAGTTCATCTTCAAAACATCATCACGAGTATCATTTATCAACAACAACTGTTTATTTCTTTCTTCATCTTCTTTACAGTAGCAGAAAAATAGTTGCAAAGCAAAGAAAAAAGAGGAGAGAGAAAGTAGATCTGAGAATTTGGAGGTGAGAGAAAGTAAATCTGAAAATAATATCTTCTCTCTTGATAATTGACCATATATATCTTAGGATGACGTCATGGTCCCAAAAGGATATTTGTGCCACTACATGATGAAAATTACATCATCCATGACGTCGTACTAGGACCAAAATATAATTTCTAGGACCAAATTATAATTTATATTTCCAAAATAGACCAAACGGACAATTGACTAGGTCAATTGGACTAGACTCTCTCTAATATATTATTTCTAGGACCATATGGTATTTCCTACTATTTTCAACTACATTCAGGGGGAAACTCAGACATCTCTTGGCGTGTCAAAGCCTGTCTCAATGAAGCACATAGAATAGCTAATCAGTGCACCAACTTTTTGGGATTTCTTTTTATTCCTGGACTAGGAAATCAAGTTGCGGATAAAGTTTGTTAGGTCTTTGAACTCAACTGTGGAATGGAGTACTTATCCTCCTGCATGTATCTTAAATCAACTTCTAGTAGATAAATCTAATATTGGGAGCTCTCAAAATCCAAGATTAAATGGCTCTACTTCTCTTGTACCACTCACTTTCAGTCTTAGTTTCTAATGAAATATCTTATTTATAAAAAAATAAAATAATAATAAGGGGAAAATTATTTCTAGCCCATTTAACTTTTCCTGTGTATGAACAACCCACCATTAAGATGGTCAATATATATAGCCCATAATTAGTTTTAGTATTACTAGTATTACATACATAACCTTTATCTAAATTAGGAGAAAATATTGTATTGAAATAAGTAATAATTACATTTTGAAAATACCAAATTAAAAACAATCCCTAAACTAACGTTTCTTTCCTAGATTAGGTTAACAAACTAATTAATAAAAAAGTGTTTATCCTGTCTAATATGATAAATGAAAATCCAGAAAATACCTCCCTATAAATTCTACTTTCCTATTTTAATTTTATTATCAAAATAAATTTTACAAATTAAAAATATAATATTTCCTTTTTCTAAAACCTACCTTACAAAAAAAATAATTATTATTATTATTATCACCTCTAAAATAATTCCAATTATCACACCTAAAATAATTTCAATTATCTCTAATTATCACACCTGAAATAATTCCAATTATCACAATATGAAAAACACCTCAGATAATTCCAATGTTCACGATACGAAGCTGGTGAGAATTCCAGTAACTCCAATTATCACCAAAATTGACAAAATTTCCAGTGATGAAAACTCTAGTTTTCACCTATGAGATAGTAATCGGTAACAAATCCAATGGAAAAACTCCATTTATCACTCTACCTGATTCATGATTTTCATAATTATCACCGATTCAATGTAACCCTAAAAAAAATCATGCAGCAAATTAAAGACCTAAAATCTTATTGCATAGCTAACTAGTTGGTCTAACAAATAAAATAAATTTTTGAAAACCTTGAATTTTGGTGTTTACAGTAATATACCATGGGTACTCGACGTGAATACAAGTGAAGGAGATTTAACTTACATCAGGATAACAAACTAAGCGTGATGTAGTTTTTAACAACTAAAATCACGATAACAACTATGCCTTCAATAATGGAAATCAATTAACTGACCGTGAAGAATGAAACGTTTTTCTTTTGCCGCCCATAAATAACGCATTAATCAATTCATCATGAAGACTCAAAATAATAATTAGTAATAAATTTGTTAGTATTATGGATAAAGATTAATTTAGTCTTGTTGTAAATTAAAAAATTTAAATCGAATTTAAAACTAACAATCTTAACCGTAAATCTAACATTTTGGGATATAGATATATACCATCTTATTGATGGGTTTATGAAAGAGAGAATTTAAACTCGGTTCCTTAGAAATTTCCACATAATAATAATAACACAAGACCCTGGTACAAATGTAGGGTACCACAAATAACAACCTCAACCAATTACTCTGTGAGAAAGCTCAGCGCCAATTCGGCCCTGGTCATTCGCTTATCTGATGCGTACAAGACCAGATGACGGGGCTTATTATTTTGTTACGTTTAGCTCAAGACAACAGCATCACCATCCAAAAAACAGTTTCAGGAATCTTTTCAAACACCAGAAAAGCAAGAAGGGGATCAAATGAAATAACCACAATAATAATCCATGATATATGTTATAATAACTAGTCTACCCAAACTAAAACTAAAACGACAACACTTCTGGTTGCAATGCATGCATCTCATGATATATGTTACAACAAACAGTCACATATAGATGTGTTTCTGGCATGCTCCTTTTCTCCTATTCCTGCACAAAAAACGAAGCAAAAGGGTATTCAAATACAAGCCGAACATGAAAATTCGAGAAATTAAGGAGAAGGGGAAAAGGCGAGTAGTGGTAAGGAGCTATATCCTGTAGTACAAAGAAGAACTTGACAAAATACGAAGGACACAGAAACTGGCAAGGACATATAATATGATAAGAAAATGAACAACTAATCAAGAGGCCCAAAGTGCTCAACGCCTCAAGTTATTATGAAAAATGCTCTTACGGAGATGTTTAAGTACTAAAAAATGCGGTAGATAACAGAAATGGTGAGTCATGGACTTCGTGCCTAGCGCTACTGACCTAGCCACCTCCCTAAGACCCAAGTCAATCTGCTCGATAGTGATAAAACTGCATCATTCTTCGTTCTTATTAATGAATAGTTACGAACTTACTGCTAACTTTCCATCTGAAGTAAAAGTTTGCACAATTTATTATGATATCCAGCTGCACACTGGTTTTCCATTGAGGTTCAGATTGCCCATTCCTGGAGGCAAATTGTGTCATATTGAAAATGTCAGGGAGAATATAAATTTCTCCTTTCCTTTTCCCCCTATGGATACATCCAAGAACTAGAACCATACAGTCACACCAAGGAATTACATTTGACAAATATATGAGCAGAACTAAAGAAAGGACATCATCAGTTTGAGGTTTCTTTGATTGACAAGTTAAATAAATTAGTAAGAGATAAGAATTATACCTCGTTGTTGTCCTCTTCCTCCCCGTCTTTGTTTTTCTTGAGGCGGGTCGTACCACCTTCCTTGACGAGAGGTAACTTCATTGCACCAAAGGGTGTGTCCACATGAATGTTCCCTTTCAGAGTATAACTGGTACCCTTTCCCCTAATCATATCCCAAAGTGCCGAACCGAAGTCCTTTGGCCTGAATGTAATGGGGACATCGACATAACTGATTCCGTTTTTAGCTATTTCAGTTGATTCGTTGAGGTCTGCACCTCCTATGCACACGTCTGAGAGCCAAACTTCACAATCCAGGTCTTTAAGTCCAAGGTCAAAGTCATTCATGTTCTCCAACTTCAGGTGAAGAATTGCAACAGTTTCTTCAAAAGAAAACCTTTCAAATTTAATCTTATCAAGATCAACATCAGGCTTGAGAGGAATTGGAATCTCTCCTGTCTTCTCAATTGGTAGAGTTAGCCTACCAAATACGGGCACATCTACTATCAGATCAACCTTGATCCTGTAAGGAATTATGCTTCCTGACTTGATTTCAGCATAAGTAGCTCTAATATCATCATAGATCAGCCTAAGCGGTATTTTTACGGTTTCCGAACCATGAGCATGGATTGTTCCAGCATCAGGGATCAAGCCAGAAACAAGTTTCCTTCCATCACTTTCTACTAAATAATTGATATCTATCAGAGGAATTGGAATTGGGTTTGGGTTCGTTACCAACACATTGACAACAATATCTGCCATTTCGAGATTAATTTTAGGGACATGAATTGCGGTGACATCTGCCGTTGGTTTCCCAAATCCAACTGTTTCCTCAATCTTCTCTCCAATATCATGAATGAAATCCTTAACCTTTTCCAGGAATCTCCCTTTCTCTTCCTCCTTTTTCTCTCCCTTTCCGCTAAATAAACCTCTATCAACAGCTTCCGGATTGTCAGATGATGCCATATCTTTAACTGCACACTAAATCTGGACACTCAGAACTAAGATACAGATCTGAATTGACACTATAAAAAACTTAAATAAACAAAATCATGTGAGTGTCAATTCAAGAATTAAGAAAATTTCCAAAATCATTCTCAGGAATCACATGATAATCAGTTAAACAGATTAATTTTCAGTAATACTACCAATGATCAAGCTCTCAAGGACCAAGCCTTCCTAACTAAACAAGTCAAAGAAACTATGGATCATCAGATCAGGAACAAACTAAAATCAAGCAGGTTTCTGAATGTTTATAATCATCTACTACTAAAGGAATTTTTGACTCAAAAGAAACAAACTAAAATCAAGCAGAATTTTGACAATTTCCTTAAATTTCAATATAGATCTAGATAAATACAATGAAGTAACTATAAACATAAATGTCAAGATGATCTAACCAAAATGACAAGATTCCGATCAAATTGCACTCAGCATTTACCTGAAAATGGAAGAAAAAAATGAACTATTAAGACAGATTTAGAAAAATGTCGTACCTTGTTTCTGTCTTCTTTGACTACAGACAACACAGAATGTGCAAGCGACTAGTGAAACCTGAAAGACTCCCACCTGTAAACAGAAAACCAGTTGTAGGGGAATCTTGATAAACTACCCACTCTCAATTTCGGTTTAATAAATTATTCCCGTTTTTTTTCAACTTTCCAAAACTGCCCCCAGTGTTAACTTTTCAAAACTGCCCCTAGTGTTAACTTTTCCATCTGATTTAGTTTTCCATCTAATTTTTTACTTATTTGTCATTTACTTGTCACATTTATCTTCTACTTCACAAGCAAATCGCACGTGTTGGGACCGTCACTCACCTTAAGGAAATAAGAGTCGGCAATTTAACTATGGTTCACGATATAGTTAGGAGTTTAGGGTTCATGGTTAGCGTTCATAATTCACGACATAGTTTAGGGATAAATATGACTTTTTAACAGGTGAGATAACTGTCATCTTGTATTTAACGGGATGGAAAGCGTTATTTGAAAAAAAACGGAACAATTTAGAAAAGTGGAAAAAAACGGGGACATTTTTTTTATCCTAATTCAAAATTGTGTCATTTTATCAAAATTCCCTAAAATAAACTAAAGGACCGCTTGCACGGTGGGGTCCTGGAGAAGACACACAAGAAAAGAATTTTTGTTTTTTAATTATGGCCATTACATCATTAAGATTTTGAACCTTATATTTGCTTCACGGATCCCATATAACCTCTATAATTAGAGAAATTGTGTCAATTGTTCAAATATTTTTAAAATATGGTTCTAATGGACGGGTAAAAATTAGTATGGGTGAAACTGACACCGAAAAATATTCCAGCATAAACTTAAAAAATAGGAGGATAAAATTACAAATTTTTTTTGAAAATGGATAATGATGAAATTGTTTGCACCAAGACTATCTTTACATTCTCGTCTATTTAAACAATGTCAAATTTCATATGTCTTTTTCACCCAGAAATTATCGTTATTGGATTAATTGACCAATTTTATGGTATGTATCTATCATGAATGCGTGGCGAACAAGTGGTTTCCAATTTTGAAGATATTGGGCGTAATTATGTAGTTACTTAACCATATACAATACAGTGTGTAGACCCACCGAATTTTTAACTAAGATTTGTCCCGAGAATTAATTGTGTGGTAGTCATTTAATGACTAGCGTAGCATCGAAATTGTAAGAATGGAAAGTGGGTCTCTCTTTTTTTATCCGTGTGATTTTCAGGATATATTCCTTGGTAGATAAATCATTTCATTAGTACAAAACAAAGTTAGGCTAACTTAGTCCGTATCAGTGATGGTCGGGATTTGTCCAGATAAAGATAAATCAAGGGATGTGGTTCTCCTGACCGCCCTACAACTCGCACGCGTGGCATTAATTCCAATATTTTGAATGAAAAATGAATACTCAAGTCTAGATGTGGATTTTCGAAAATTATAACGGGAAGGTTCGAACTCATGATCTATTGTGTCATAAGAATGGCCTCTTACCAGTGTTCCATCTTGGTTGGAATTAATAAAAAAAATAAATCAATGGTGGTGGTTTGTTCAACTTAAATATCATAATTGTTTTATTAATTAGTGTTTCACTAATTGCACATAATAAATAATCTATTCATTATAAAGTCTTTTATTAATTAGTGTTTCACTAATTGCTCATAATAAATGACTAATCATTTTTTAATTAGAAATGTTTTCTTAATTAATTATAATATTTATTTCTATTAATAAGTAATTTTGATAAATAATATCAATAGACATTTTTGGCGACAATGAGTAGTAGAAGAGGTGGAGGCCGAAAGATTAGTGGTGGTTAAGGGCGGTGCCAAGCACAATTATATTTATTTTTGTTCTTTTATCATAAAATGGGATACAAAGTCCATTTTTCACATGTATCCAACTTGCCAAGAGTTTTTCCTTCCTTTCCTCAAAATCCTGGCTCCGCCCCTGGTTTGTGGTGGAAGAAGTAGTGACGGTGAGAGCTGGTGAGTAGTGAATATTAATTTTATGTTGTCGTTACAACATCGATAACATCGTAGTGTGGAAGATGTGGTTGGTTGTTTTTAACACTTTTGATAAAGGAAGGTACCATATATTTCAGGGATGATATCATACAAGACAATATTTTCATGATCGTAGTTGGATCACCCAAATGGTACCCCTGTTATCTTTGGTACTATATCCTATAAATCGTGATTTTTTAATGTTAAAATAAAATTGATTACAATACAAAAAAGAATATATACACGGAAGAAAAAAACAATGAAACTAATCAATTGACGACATTTTGTTCAATTTAAACCTCATACATGGCATTTGTGATTGAAAATTAGAATTGCATCCAACAACCTATATGGGGTGGGCGGCAGTGATGGTGGCAGTGGCGGAGTCAAAAATTGACATTAAGGAGGCCTAATTTAAAAAAAAAACATGTAACTTTGGTGGACTAAACCATAAATATATATGGACAAAGTACTATTTATAAAATAAACTAAAAAATTTATGTAGTTATTAAAATTTTAAGGGGTTAGAGCCAGGTTAGTCAACCTATTATGCTAATTTCGTAACGCCACAAAATATGTAACGTTGTATTATAAAGTATAAAACGTGGTTGATCATTCTAATGTTAAAATAAACTCGATAAAATACATGTCCATTTTAAAAAATTGGTGCAATCAATTGCCATGTTATGTAATAACTAAACGAACGACACGAATCAAGATCAGAACATATGTAGGGCTGCACAAGAACCGGTCTAAACGACCTGGACCGTAGTAGAACCGGTGATACCGGACCGGTACCGAACCGGAACCGGCTTTACCGGGACAGACACCGGTTCTGAAATTTGAGAACCGGACTAGACCGGTACAGACACCGGTTCTTGGGGAGAACCGGACTTGAACCGGACCACAAGTACCGGTTATTATTAGCCGTCAAGATCTGTATAGGGTTTTAATCCTAGACGTCCAAGACATAATATGTCGAGAAAAAGAAAACAGAAGAAGCATTCTTCATTTCTTCTTCTTCGTTTCTTCTTCTCAGCGAAGGCGGCAGGCTGCACCGCTGCAGGCTGGATTTTTCTGATCTTCTCTTAGGGTTTGAATCATTTAGATTGAAAATCACTATCAGTGTATCACCACCATCTCTATCAGATCAGTATTCTTCTCCTTAGGGTTCGAATTGTTTGATTGTATATTGATTTAGGGTTTGATTTTAGATTGATTTAGGGTTTTTACTTGTTTACAGAATTGTGATTTGATCTATATGTTCAGTGGCGTGAAGAAGTGAAGGTAAATCGTTCTTTTTATTCTTCCTCTGTGATTTGATCTTATTTCAATCAAAGATAAATGTTCAGTGCCATAAATTGACACTGCTGTGTGTGTTGGGTTAGAATTACATGGAAGATAAAGATTGCTCTTTTATGGCTATAAATACAGTGAGTTGCAATTGTAGTTGTTATTTGATAAAAATTGCTCTTTTATGCTTGAATTCTTATTGGATGTCATTTATTTGATAAAAATTGCTTAATTGTGTTAGGTTAATGCTTGTATTCTGGGTTTATAGAATTTGAAATATCAAGAAAATTTTATAAAAGGGTAAAGAATCTTGGGTGGATTTGAGAGTGGTGTGTTAAGAGTTTGACATTTGAGAATGAAGGAAACAAGTGATTAACTGATTATGTTAAGAACTAGATTAGTACACTGATGCTGAGAAGGAGCGTATAGTGTAATTTCTGAAGTTTTAGAAATTGTGTTAGATTTTACACAGGGATAGTTCTATTATAAGAATGTTAATGTTAGTTGGTACTTGGGAACTAGTCTTACACTCTTACTGTGTTATGTATTGGTAGTGATATGAACCATGCTACTTGTAAATTTTCTAACTTGCTTCTCATTTTTCTCATTTTTTAACACGGGTCTCTGGTCTCCCTTTATATCTCAGTAAAGCATCATTGACTTTAGTTTCTCTATGTTATTAACTATTTTCATATTTGTGGAAATTAAAATATCAGATCCTTTGGGTAGTGATGAAAAAACATAGCAATTATTTGATCACAACTTTTCAATATGTGAAGATTAGTGTATCTGATCTGAATCTAAATTTTCCGATGTATAATTTAAAAGGGGATTCAATTCAGACAACCATAATGTACCTGGATAGCTTATAAAACCACCTACATTGTACTGTATTGTTATAAGTAGAGAAGAAAGTCAGCGTAAAACCACAAGGAAATAGTTGGTCCAAAGTATGTGTGTACGACTTTTAGTTGGAGATTAGGTGGAATGCTTGATTCTGTCTTTTAACATCAATCAATTCTCTCCTGTTTTCCTAATATATAGTAAGTAAGCGGAGGTTTTTCTATCAACCCCTCGTGATGGAATGTATGTGTGCTCGGCTAAGGCTAAGACTAATTGTGTGTTTCGTATTAATATTGGATTCCATCTATCTTCTTCAATATTGGATTAATTTTTCTATTCATTTTTAGCTAGAATGTAAAATTGTAGGACATTCTGTGCATTGTAAATTTGTAATTGTTGGTGTGTGATTGCAATAATCTGAATGTAATTAGTTCTGTTTTATGTTTGTTATATGACCACATCAAATGCAACTCCAACTACAAATGCAACTGCAACTCCAACTACAAGTACAACTCAACAAACAGAAGTTGGATCATCCTCTCAAGCTGCATCTCACACAAATGAATCTGAAACTGCAACTCCAACAAGTAAAGGCAGAGCTGAAGCAGTTGAAGTTGGTGATAGCAAAAAGAAGCACGGAAGAGTGAGATCAACTGTTTGGTTGGAAATGACTTGGATAGATGATGAATGGGCTAAATGTCGTTATTGCCACAATAAATACAAAGCTCACAATGACAATAATGGAACTTCGGGATTGCGAAAGCATTTGAATAGATGTCTAAAGAATCCTAATAGGAAGAAAGAAAAGTGACAACCATCTCTGTTGATGCCACCCCCAAAACCAGGTCAGGATGGTAAACTTATTGGTCATACTTACAATTATGATAGGTTAAGAAGGCGTCTTGTTGAGTGGATAATTATGGATGAAATTCCTTTTAGAAAAGTAGAAGGGTCAGGCTTTGTGGCATTGATGCAAGAGGCACAACCTAGGTTCAAGGTTCCAGGACGTTTGACAATTTATAGGGATATTTTAAAGATGTATGTAGAAGAGAAGAATAGCCTAAAAACTTACTTCTTGACATCTAAGCAGAGGGTATCTTTGACAACTGACACATGGACATCACCAAATAATTTTAATTATATTTGTGTAACCGCTCACTACATTGATCAGAACTGGAAACTGCAGAAGAGAATACTCATGTTTTGTCAAGTTGAAGGTCACACAGGTATTGCAATCGGTGAGAAGTTGGTGGATTGTTTGGAAGATTGGGGTCTAAAAGATATATTTGGTGTCACTCTAGACAATGTCAGCGCCAACACAGTAGCTATGGATCATCTGAAGCAAGTTGTTACTAGCTGGACAAGATCACCAATCAGAGCTAAATATTTACATGTAACATTCTCATTTCACATCATTAATTTATTTTGGAATTCGTCACATGCATCTTATGAGTTATGACTAATTTTTCTTGATTATTTGTTTATTGTAATCAGGTGAGGTGTTCAGCCCATGTTCTTGCTCTTGTCATAAAAGATGCAGTACGACTCTTTAATGAATCTGTTAAAAGGATAAGGTCAGTTGTAAAATATGTTCTTGGTTCTCCTTCTAGGTATGAAAAGTTTAAACAATGTGCTTCCCTAGCAAAGGTAGATTACAAGAAAGCACTGAATTTAGATGTATACACTAGATGGAATAGCACTTACTTGATGTTAGAAGCTACTCAAATATATGAAAAAGTTTTTGCAATGTTAGCACAGATTGATAAGGACTTTCAAGAGAGGTTTATTTTTGAGCAAGACAAGGACTCTGTTTTACCAAGTGATGCTGATATTGAGGAAGCTATAGCTAGTGATGATATCTTGGAAGAAGTGGTTGAGGATATAGAAGAAGATGAAGAGGTTGAGGATATGGAAGAAGAGGTAAATAAGAAGAAGAAAAAGAAAGTAAAGACTCATGCTCCTTATGCAGAAGATTGGGCTTATGCTAGAGGTCTTGTGAAGTGTTTAAAGGTATTCTTCGATGCAACTGTCAATTTTTTTGCTTCTACACAAGTCACTACTCATTCTTTCTTATGGGAGTTGGTATTCATCCATGAACAATTAATTGAATTTAGAGAAAATGTAGCATCAGATCCATTTATTGCACGTATGTCTCGTCTTATGTTTGCCAAGTACAATAAGTATTGGGGTGTGTACGAGAAAATGAATCCTGTTATGTTTTTTGCTCAATTGTTGGATCCAAGAGAGAAACTAAAGGGGCTAGAATTTACTCTTAACTGTTTGTTTGAGAACAATTTGTGGGAGGTTCAAAGAATCATGAGAAAGGTGAAATTAGAATTTCAGGAAATCTTTGATGATTATAGTTCAGTGTATTCAACTCATGAGTAAGGGTCATCTAGTGTTGCTTAGTTAGTTGCCAGTTCAGTTAGCACGCCAGACAGCATTGGGACAACCCAAGTTATGTTGAAGAAGCAAGAACAACGGAGTTAGATAGGTACTTGACAGATGTGATGATGAATGGAAAAATGCGTGAAGTAGATCAAGATGATGACTTTGACATATTGGCTTGGTGGCAGGCTAATGCAAACAGGTATAAGGTACTGTCCTACATTGCAAGAGATATATTAGCCTTGCTTGTGTCTTCAGTATCCTCTGAATCAGCTTTTAGCACCGGGAAGCGCGTGCTTACTCCATGAAGAGCTTCTATGTCTACAAAGACAGTTCAGGCATTGCTCTGTACACAAAGCTATTTACAAAAACCCATTGCTCTTGATCTTCTATGTGATTATGTACCTGATGATGATGGTGAAGATGCGGCAGGTACTTATTTAGGTTTTTCTTCTTTTTTGTTTTCTTTAATAGTAATTACTTTTATTTTACTGACTGAAGTTTAATTATTTCTTTTTGTTTATTTTTTTTTTGCCTGTTGCAGTCATAATTGAGAATTTCCTAAAAGCTTGAAGTTTATTTATGGAAATGAATGCAGGCTAGGATTGCAAATTGCAAGTACAGGCTTTGCAACCATCCATTTTCTTTTGCAATGATCACATTTCATTTCTTGTCGACTTGCCGTAGACAGACTTATGGTTGTGGAAATGTTGTTTTTTACTTTTTAGCAAACTGAACTTATTTTGGATTGTTTTTTTGAGGTTATGGAAATGTTGAACTTAAGTATGTATGCAACCTGAACTTATTTTGGATACATTGATCATATGGAAATGTTGTATAACTTATACTTAGTATTAATTTGTAACGTTTTCCGGGTAAAAAAACCGGTACCGGTCTTGTACCGGACCGGTACCGGCGGTACAGGTACAAGTACAGGTACTCAAAAAGAGGTACCGGTCAACACCAAATACAGACACCGGTTCCATAAGAGAACCGGTCCGTACCGGAGTATGTGCAGCCCTGAACATATGGAATTATTTATTATCGATTTGTCTATGTAAAGAGTGGTCAGGATTTGTCCTTGGCAAAGATAAATTTATCGCTGGGGTTTGTTTAACTTAACCATTTTTAAATATTTTATTAATTAGTGTCTCATTGATTGTTCATAATGATAATTAAATTTCTATTATAAATGTCCCTTTAATAATCTAACATAACTACATAATTGTATTAATAAATAATTTTACTAAAAGCTATATTAATTCTAATGGTGGTAGTGGAAGTAGGGTTAGTATAAACCGTGGCGGGTGTTTGTGAATGGTGGAGGCGGTAACATTACTATTGGTGGAAGAAATAGTGGAGGTGGATGGTTTTTATGGTGGTGGGTGTTGGTAATAGTAGTGCATAATAATAGTTTTTGCTTTTTAGTGAGTTTTATTGACCGAGTAAAAAAAAACATCTTCACAAAACATGCAACATTGTATTGTGAAAGATGTAATTGGTTGTTTTTTGCACCATTGATAAGGACAAAAATCAAATATTTCGAGGATGATACCGGAACGTATAAGACAATATGATCATGAATGTTGGATCACCGAAACGGTATCCGTATTATATAAATGAAATTGGTGTACCCGCGTAAGAGAACATTATCGCTCTCTCAAGTACTATTACATTTTTTTTCCTGAAAGACCATCAATGTCGTGTTGTTTCGCGACAACTACCTACAAAGACAACTTTCACTCAATTCCCCGATATAAAACCTTATTGACTGGGAAAATGTATTTGCATTCTAAAATATTTGTTTGAAAATTATGTTTGTTCTCAAATCATGCGACCTCTTGATTACAAATCAACAATATCAAATTACGGATCAATATGTATAGGTTTTATTCATTGGATTAGAAGGTAGAGTAGATACAGATGGATAGGTCACACAAAGCAGAACATGACTGAGAATACTTCAATAATTTGGTCAAGAAATAAGGTCAAAAATTTAAGATTAACTTTCTATAGGACTAATTAGATCGTCTTCGATAGGAGCCGTCTAAAATATGGATTAATAATAATTTCCACGTAAGACAATTTCAAAACATAGTTTGGCTAACTCTGCCATGTAAAGAGTGGTCAATATTTGTCCTTCTTCAATTGCTATGTTATGTGAGAAGAAGGTGATATCTAAAATTGAGGTACAATTCAAATTTATTAGATTCATACCATTTACAACTGGACGCCTTGGAAAAAAATGATGTGTTGTTATTATTATTACAGGAAGGGATACATTGACCACACTTGCGCATACAGCTCACTCCGCAAATGATTGGTGTTGCATGTACTGTCTAGAATGAAACGATGAATTTGAGGAAACAAGGTACCAGACAGTGTTCGGAGTATTTTGGATATAGTAACTTAGACCCGATGTAATACTTATGTTCTTTTTTTTTTTAGTTTTTCCATAATCTATTTATTTAAGAAAAATGAACATTGCAAATACATAACATCAACAAAAATTAGACAAATTGCGTTTGACAATAATGGGTACCGATGGTCCGAAAACGGAAAAAGAAATGAATTATTGTAAAAGAATTGTTGGGATATATGACTGATTACTTGATACGAATGAAAGAGGTATAACTATCTCGATTCTGAAATCACATAAAGTTCACAGTAGAAGATGACATCAAGTTTAAAGTTAGTAAAAAATATAATGTGGTTAACTAAAATGTTAAAAACAAACAAGATATATAAACTTAGAAAGCCGTGGGACTTGAAGAGGCCAATTTTGAAAACTACAATCTTAGAAAGCAACGATCCACAATACCATAATTTTTTTTTATAAATATTCAACATAGAAGATGTCAACTTTTGGTAAAGGATATATTGACAACCTATTAATTTGAAATATGATCAGGGAGTACGATATGTGTTCAAGGTTCTTTATGAGGTAATGTGTAGCCAGATTGTATTCCAAGTGAAGGTAGGAACATATGGAAGTGACAAAATGTCCAAGACTTTTGAAGTTACCAAAGCCTTCGTTAAGACGAACTGGTGAGTACAAATACTTTGTTGAAGATTTAATGGAAGAGGTTTGCATATATACAATCCCTTCGAAAATGTAATGGGTACACATTTTTAACATTGTCATCTAATGGTTGTTGAAAAATTACAGGAAAATCATGTCACATTGGAGAGTTTGTATCATTCGTTCGATGAAAAAAAATACTATTCTCTGCCTATTTGGAGGGTCGACAACATGACCATGATAGATGAGTCAGCTGGAGCGAAATAGGAGCAAGGGGCGTCAGCCTCACCGGCTGTGTTCGACACATCGATTTCCAAAAATTTCTATCGATACGTCTCTTAACAAAGAGTTTCTTTCCAAAAGATACCATCAATGGATGTCCGTTGAAAATGTTTGTTGGAGATGAAAAACATCTCCATAAGGCATGAATTCCTCTTTAAATAGCGAGGGCCTTATCCCATTTCAACACATCAAAATCTCTTCTTCTTTTTGCAAAAAAAGCTATATTACAGAAAAAAAACTCAAAGTTACCACAAAGAAGTGGCAGAACTGAGAAACAAAAGAGCTACCAAGCAGCATTACAAGACATTAATAAGCCTGTCAAGAAAAAAGGTGAAAGTAATAAAAAAAACTGAACAGAGTGCGAAGCTAATGGTCCCCTAATAATGCAACCCGATTATGAAGCACCTATTGAGAGAAAAAATTGTAAAATTATTGGTACCTATAGACCAATTATAGAGAAATTTTTTAACATCTCTTAGGATCTGTTCAGAGCTCTTGAATTTTCCTCTAAAAATCCTGTTAACGCTCATTTCATACAGTCCACCAAATGGCAGAAGGAATCAAGCCCCAAAATTTGTTTCAAAGATTTACCTTTCCTACTTCTCCATTCCCAAAGAGTAGCTTGGACATGTTCTTTAAAAACTAAACTAAGTTGAAACTGTTGAAAAAGAAATTCCACAGCTTCATAATATCTTCAAAATGAAGAAACAAATGGGTGTTAGATTCAACAGCTTTTCTACATAAGATACAACCATTGATGATAATCCTATTCCTCAAAGTATCTAATGTTGGACCAACATTGTAACATAAGCACCAAGTGAAAAAAGCCATTTTAAGAGGGATTTTTGGATTCCAAATGCTTTTGTGAGGAAAATTGAGAAATCCTTCTTCTTTAGTAGCATTGTAGCAAGATTTGACAGAAAATGTGGCACCATGCCTCCATGTAAGAAAGCCCTCACCTGAAAAAGTTAACACAGGATTGTTGATTAGTTGAAGTAGCTCAGTTACCATTATCACTTCATTATCATTCAGGATACTTGAAAAATTGAAATTCCAGGCTGGAATATCATCAGTAATTGATAGACACATTTTTGTGTCTAATTTGTCCTCAATGTCCGTATTGTTGGCACTCGATTTTGTACTAATTTTGTTATTTTATGTATTTGTAGGTATTTTTTGGAAATAAATATTTTAAGAAAATTCGGCTCGAAAAGTTGATTTTGGCACCCGGAGGACAAGTGTTATTCGGACTCTCGCTTTTGGATAAGGGGCGACCACTGGATAAGGGGCGACCTTCTTTCAAAATTCAAAATTTGTTTTGGCGGGAAAATTCTTTCCTTTACTGGCAGATTTTTAATTCGACATTTGAAGGTGTTTTAACGAGATTAAAGAGCTGAGACTTAATGGGTATATGTGATATGAGTATATGAAGATATTATGGTGGTTGGGATCGATCAAATTTGTCCAGAAAATCAATTCCCAATCAAAACAGAGAAAAGAATATCGTCTCATTTTTGGAAAGAAAATCACGTAAAAGATGTTGCATGTTTGTGTAGTTAAGCCCATATATTCTCCTAGGATGCATATCAATCAGTTTATGAAGATTTCCAAGACAATTAACGTACACAGAGGAAGAAATAAGAAATTATTCTCAAAAATATTTTTCTTCATTGTGAAGATTTTTGAGGATTTATGGCGAGATTCAATGAGGATTAGGTGTATAAATAGGTTGCTACTATCACAGGGAAGGGCTGTCGAGAGTTGGGAGTCTAAAGGAGGGCCAGAGGAGCAGAAATCAGAGTTTTCAGAACTCTGTTGCTGCTGCTGCTGCTGCCCGTGAAGAACAAGGAATCGGCCATGGTTCCTTCATCCATTTGCAACTGTTTCTTCAACTGCTCTGCAACGTTTATCTTCATCGCAACAGTTTCTTCATCATATTTTGCAACAGAGGAGTAAACCACAGCATTTAATTTTCCGTCACCATTTGTTTCTCTGTAACAGTCCAACATCGTCTTCGCAACAGGAACTGCTGTTGCGATTTCTCTGTTGCATTGTTTACTCAATTGTAATCAACTTTGGAGCAATAATAAAACATTTTGAGATTATGATTAATATGAGGAGCTAAACCCAACATTGGGACGACGGAGGGAGTCTATTTCCGTCATTGTGGTAAATTTAATTTATTCTTTTTATGACTTTTGCACTGATTAAAAATTGAAAAATGATTTTAATTAATTAGTTATCATTTTATTTGATGCGGCATGCTTGCTTAAATGTTTGATGTCCCATGCTTACGATTTATAACTAATATTCTGAGAATCTATTTTGGCAAAATAAGAGTCCATATATTTATGTTTTGAGCAGTAATTGTTAAGAATAAATAAAATATACCACATGCATGAAGAATTGGCCAAGTCCTTAGTCCCAATACCTCTCGAACATCTTGTGACAAATTTGTACATATATTTTCGTTTTAAAATCTATTCAAGTCTGAGCAACGAACTTTTACTTACCTCTTGAAAAATACTATAACAAAATGGCGCCGTCGACGGGGACTTGTATATAGATTGATTTTTTTTTTTTTTTAGGTTTATTATTTTTTTAGAATTGTTTGTTCCTTTTTACGTTTCTTTTTGTCTTTATTTTGCAGGTTCGAAGTGGAGCACTAAGGACTTGGAGAGGAAAAAGCTTAAAGCGAAAAGCGAAAAGAGAAGAAAAAAGGACAATTTTAGGATTTAATTTTTAATTTTTAATTTTTTTAGAGTGTGTGAGGAAAACTGTAATTTTTTTTATTTATTTATTTTGGACTTTGGACTTTGAACAATTGGACTTTATTCTTTTTTTAACCCTACAGAAGGGTATTATTAAAAAAAAAATAAAAAATTATATAAACTGTGTGCAGGGAAGGACGACGATTACTATATCGTCTCGGCCCCTCGGGTTCGCACACGGCATAGGAGTCGTGGCCCGAGTCGAAGACAACGGTTCATCGCCCGTCTGGTACGGGAGGTAAGTCCATCGAAACACTCGCGAATCTCCTGTAAGCGAGTTACTGTCTGCCTTAAGGTGATAATTGTTTGAGGACGAACCGGACTGTCTTTAAATTCCTAGTAAAGGGCAAGGCCTGGCCAAATCAAGATAAGGACTCGGATTTCATCACCGTTTCCTTCTTGCCCGCCTTAGGAAAACAAAACCGAACGCGAACCTAAGCTTTAAAATTTGGAATAGAACGAGACCGATAGGGTAACGAGCTTAATAGGAAACTCGTTCGAAAAATATTGGTTGCTCTTTAAGCACACTCCAAAGTTCATGATGGTTTCTGTGAGTTGAATGCGTGACTGCGCCGCCTTGTGATAGCGGTGAGGCCTTGGGTATCAAAGCTCCACCGAGCTTCCCTCGCCTCAATTCAACTGACTTTGACTCGGATTGATTCCAGAGGGGTTTGCTCAAATTGCAACGAATTCCCTTTCGAAAGATAGAAGCTGGTCTAGAAACAATCTAAGTGGAGCCATCATGCTTTTTGTTTGCTAGAAATCTTTAGGTTTGCTTTGGTGGAGTCGAGTCGGCCTTGTTTGTGATTGTATAGAATCCCTCTGTAGTTTATATTTCTTCGGTGATGAATCCTTTTGAGGAGACGCCACCTGCGATGACGTTGCGAGAATATATGTCTAGAAATTCTCGTTATCAAGAGACGTCTTCGGAAATGACTCTTGGTGAATATATGCGTGGGCAGCGATATATGGATACTCCAACTTTTAATGAGGAATCACCTCTAACGATCTATGAGAAATATTATAAACATAGACCATGTAGTTTGGAACAAAGATTGAGAATTCTTGAATTTCAAAAATTGTATCATGATGATGAGGATAGTGATGATGAAGAATCTGAAATATGTAGGCAGAGTAATCAGGAATTTGTTTCTCCAATTGAGCCTTATAATGATAATGTTATTTCTAGTTCAAATCCAAATAATTTTAATAATTATTCACCTATTCAAAAGGACGAGGATTTGACTAGAGATACCACAGTTTTAGACGAGGATTACGAAGCCGATAATGGTCTAGAGGAACGAGTTTATTCTGAGAATATTGTGTTAGAGTCTAGCGATTTAGAAACATTAGTCTTAGACGAAGAACATGAACTCGTAGAGATTTTAAATATGAGTAAAGATGCACCACCTGATAATAACTTAGAAGAATCAATTGACCATTTTCAAGAATCTAATGATCCAGAAATTAGGGAGATTGTGACTAGTCTAGCTAGAGACACTGAAAACTCTAAGTTTGGGGGTGATTATCACCTTCCTAGTGCCTTACCTTTAACTCTTAGAAAGGTCCCTCACTTGGGACTTGACATATGTGCCTCAACCATTTTACAAGATTACCTTCATACTCGTTTTCCCGAACCTAATGATGTCCAGGAAGAAGTTCAGTCGTTAGAAACCCATCCTCTGGTTGATGTGGTTTGCCCAGGATATGATCCCCAGATTGACTTTGTTTTCCCACCAAATAGTTTTCTTCCAACTGTGGGAACGTTTATATTCCAAATGTGTCGAATATTAAGTTGTGAGACTAAACCTAAATGCTTTAGGAAATTAGAATCGACACATTTTCTTAAGAATGACCACTACTCTCATTTTGGTCAATTATGTAAGTCAAATCTTATTGACTTAGAGGATCCTCAGTTATTTAGGTTATTATTGTGCGCTTCTAAGATCATATTTGAGTTTTTCCAGACTCTATGACCTAATGATTCGGATCCCACCTATGAAGAAACGCAGCCAATGAAAATTTTCTATTTAGACCCTTTCATAGAACCTGAACCTGAACCACAATTAGATATAAATTTCTTAATCAGGAAACTAAGTAAGGGCATGCTAGTCTTGTTCACTTTCTTGGTTTATTGCAGTTTCCTTTGGTCAGCTCTTTTTGGTTTTGAAGACCCACAGTTATTTCTACTGTTACTTTATGGTTCGAGTTGACTAATCCTTTCCTAAGTCTGGCTGAAGACTTTAAACTTAGCAATTCTTGGGAGGTAACCCAATATTCATGCAACACGGTAATATCTTTCCTTAACTCTTTCGCTTCAAATGGTAACAGTTTCTCCTTGTTCATGCTTTTAGTTTCATCTTTAGAACATTGAGGACAATGTTAGATTTAAGTTTGGGGGTATGGGAGAAACTTTTTAGTTGCAATTATTAAACTCCAGAGCCTAGAAATTTATGCCTATTAAGGTTTGCATCAACCAATCTAAGTGGATGGGAACATCTTGGTTATAGGAGTTGAGGAACCAATCTGAATAGATGGAAACATCTAAAGATTCTATTCATAAAAGCACAAAGCTCAGGTGTGAGAAATAACATGATAGTTTCACCATATTTCGTTGAGTCCTTTTCACTTCTATTTTTATTTTATTTTCATTTTAAACTATGTTTCTCTAAGTGATTAGGTGGGGCACACGATTCAAGTTGTTACCACTGCTAGGGTGAATTAGAGTGATTGAGTTACTATATATAAAAAAAGAGACCGGACCAGTTAGACCAATCGGAATAATTATTAACACTTGGATAGCAATATGCGTGTGTTCTCCCTGTTTCCGTCGCCTAAGCAAGCGTGGAATGCAGGACCCGTGGGAACTATCGTGTAATCTGCTGACAAGAAGCATGCGCTTTGATCAAAAAGATCTGTTCATGCCGTTAAGTTAAAAAAAAATGGTTATTGTTCTGTGTAGTTAACTGCTGGTTCCCTTGTATTTGTCAGTTTGTTGATCTTGATTTAGTTTATTGACCACTAGTTCCCTTGTATATTCCAGTTGTGTTGATATTAGTCAGACCGGTATCTCAGTCCATTAGGATAGGTTCATTCTGGCAGTGGCCTTCAGACAGATATGTGAAACATCGATCATTTGGTTAACATCAAAACCATCTACATTTTTCTATTTCCATCTCCTTTTTCTATCCATATGATTAGTTTGACTCCGAATATGATGTCCATAGTGCAACTATCTGAGTAGAGCTCTGTCACTTTATATGAATTTTAGTATGCTTGAGTGCAAACTCGTGTACAACAATTGGAATTTCGCATCAGGGTACTTCCTCCTATAGTCAATGATTGTATGCCAACCAAGGAGATTCTTTAGTGCCTTCCAAGGTTCTGCGTAGATAGCTAGGGTCTGGAGTAATGGTTTTGTGGGCACACCTCTGGTAAACCCTCCCGAGATTAACTCGGTTTTATTTATTTTTTATTAGTTTTGCTCGAGGACTAGCAAATAATAAGTTTGGGGGTATTTGATAGACGCATTTATGTGTCTATTTTGTTCTCAATATTCTGTATTGTTAGACTCGATTAAGTACTTATTGTGTTATTTTGTGTTTTTGTAGATGTTTTTAGAGAAATAAGCCTTTGCGACGAAATGAGCTCGAAAAGTAGTGTTTTACACCCCAGGATAATGTACCGGAGGCACCTCAGAAATGCACCGGAAGCGTCCCAGAAATGTACCGGAGGAACCCAGAAAAATTACTATTTCCACCCCAAAATTACTATTTCCACCCCAATTGCTAAAGGGACACCCGTACAGGATTAGGGGGAGGACACTTTTCTTCTCATAATTCAAATTTCATTTTTGGCGGGAAAATATATTCTCTCTCTGGCAGATTTTCAATCAACAAAATGAAGGTGTTGTGTTGCGATTCAATGGCTAAAAATTGGTAGGAAGATGTGATATAGCTTAAGGAATACAGTATGTGTGTCAGAATCGATCGAATTTGGCTAGAATCGGCTAAACAAGTCATCATCAGAGAACATGGCAGTCACGGGTTTGAGAGGATTTTTTGAGGGATTCGGACGTGTTATGATGATGCATGGAGGACTATAGCACACTTTTGGACCGTGTAGAAGCTAAATAAGGGAGTATCAGAGGCTGTTTACGCGTGGAGAATCATTTCAGGGAAGAAAATATTCGGAAAATATTTTCTTTAAACACCGAGTAATGAAGATTATATGGAGTAATTGAGGGAGATTCAACGAGCTGTAGGTGTATAAATATGTTCCCTGGGAGTACTAGAGAGGCTGTCGAGAGTTGGGAGTCGAAAGGAGGGCCAGAGGAGCAGAAATCAGAGTTTTCAGAACTCTGTTGCTGCTGCTGCTGCTGCCCGTGAAGAACAAGGAATCGGCCACGGTTCCTTCATCCATTTGCAACTGTTTCTTCAACTGCTCTGCAACGTTTATCTTCATCGCAATAGTTTCTTCATCATATTTTGCAACAGAGAAATAAACCACAGCATTTAATTTTCCGTCACCATTTGTTTCTCTGTAACAGTCCAACATCGTCTTCGCAACAGGAACTGCTGTTGCGATTTCTCTGTTGCATTGTTTACTCAATTGTAATCAACTTTGGAGCAATAATAAAACATTTTGAGATTATGATTAATATGAGGAGCTAAACCCAACATTGGGACGACGGAGGGAGTCTATTTTCGTCATTGTGGTAAATTTAATTTATTCTTTTTATGACTTTTGCACTGATTAAAAATTGAAAAATGATTTTAATTAATTAGTTATCATTTTATTTGATGCGGCATGCTTGCTTAAATGTTTGATGTCCCATGCTTACGATTTATAACTAATATTCTGAGAATCTATTTTGGCAAAATAAGAGTCCATATATTTATGTTTTGAGAAGTAATTGTTAAGAATAAATAAAATATACCACATGCATGAAGAATTGGCCAAGTCCTTAGTCCCAATACCTCTCGAACATCTTGTGACAAATTTGTACATATATTTTCATTTTAAAATCTATTCAAGTCCGAGCAACGAACTTTTACTTACCTCTTGAAAAATACTACAACAAAATGGCGCCGCCGACGCGGACTTGTATATAGATTGATTTATTTTTTTTAGGTTTATTATTATTATTTTTTAGAATTGTTTGTTCCTTTTTACGTTTCTTTTTGTCTTTATTTTGCAGGTTCAAAGTGAAAACTAAGGACTTGGAGAGGAAAAATCTTAAAGCGAAAAGCGAAAAGAGAAGAAAAAAAGGACAATTTTAGGATTTAATTTTTAATTTTTTTTTTAGAGTGTGTGAGGAAAACTGTAATTTTTTTTTATTTATTTATTTTGGACTTTGGACTTTATTTTTTTTTTAACCCTACGGAAGGGTATTATTATTAAAAAAAAAAATTATTATATAAACTGTGTGCAGGGAAGGACGACGATTACTATATCGTCTCGGCCCCTCGGGTTCGCACACGGCATAGGAGTCGTGGCCCGAGTCGACGACAACGGTTCATCGCCCGTCTGGTACGGGAGGTAAGTCCAATCGAAACACCCGCGAATCTCCTGCAAGCGGGTTACTGTCTGCCTTAAGGTGATAATTGTTTGAGGACGAACCGGACTGTCTTTAAATTCCTAGTAAAGGGCAAGGCCTGGCCAAATCAAGATAAGGACTCGGATTTCATCACCGTTTCCTTCTTGCCCGCCTTAGGAAAACAAAACCGAACGCGAACCTAAGCTTTAAAATTTGGAATAGAACGAGACCGATAGGGTAACGAGCTTAATAGGAAACTCGTTCGAAAAATATTGGTTGCTCTTTAAGCACACTCCAAAGTTCATGATGGTTTCTGTGAGTTGAATGCGTGACTGCGCCGCCTTGTGATAGCGGTGAGGCCTTGGGTATTAAAGCTCCACTGAGCTTCCCTCGCCTCAATTCAACTTACTTTGACTCGGATTGATTCCAGAGGGGTTTTCTCAAATTGCAACGAATTCCCTTTCGAAAGATAGAAGCTGGTCTAGAAACAATCTAAGTGGAGCCATCATGCTTTTTGTTTGCTAGAAATCTTTAGGTTTGCTTTGGTGGAGTCGAGTCGGCCTTGTTTGTGATTGTATAGAATCCCTCTGTAGTTTATATTTCTTCGGTGATGAATCCTTTTGAGGAGACGCCACCTGCGATGACGTTGCGAGAATATATGTCTAGAAATTCTCGTTATCAAGAGACGTCTTCGGAAATGACTCTTGGTGAATATATGCGTGGGCAGCGATATATGGATACTCCAACTTTTATTGAGGAATCACCTCTAACGATCTATGAGAAATATTATAAACATAGACCATGTAGTTTGGAACAAAGATTGAGAATTCTTGAATTTCAAAAATTGTATCATGATGATGAGTATAGTGATGATGAAGAATCTGAAATATGTGGGAATAGTGATCAGGAATTTGTTACCCCAGTTGAGCCTTATAATGATTATATTATTTCTGATTCAGATCCTAATAATTTTAAAAATTATTCACCTATTCAAAAGGACGAGGATTTGACTAGAGATACCCCCGTTTCAGACGATGTAGTATGTCCTGTTTACGAAACCGATGATGGTTTAGAGGAACCAGTTTATCTTGAGATCGTGTCAAACGATTTAGAAACAATAGTCTTAGATGAACTTGTAGAGATTAGCGAGGATGAACCTGACTTAGAAAAATCAATTGCCGACCAATAAATTAGGGAGGTTATGACTAGTCTATCTAGAGACGCCGAAAACTCTAAGTTTGGGGGTGAGTATCATTCTCCATGTGCTTTAACTCTTAGTAAGGTCCCTCACTTGGGACTTGACATCAATGCCTCAACCATTTTACAAGATTATCTTCATAATCGTTTTCCAGAACCTAATGATATCCAACAAGAGTCTCAAATGTTAGAAACCCATCCTCTGGTTGATGTGGTTAACCCATGCAATAATACCAAGATTGATTTTGTTTTCCCACCAAATAGTTTTCTTCCAATTGTGGGAACGTATAGATTTCAAATGTGTCACTTATTAAGTTCTGAGACTAAGCCTAAGTACTTTAGGTTAATGGAATCGACACATTTTCCTAAGAATGACCACTACTCTCACTGTGGTCAACTATGTAAGTCATATCTGATTGACTTAGAGGATCCGCAATTATTTAGGTTATTACTTCGTGATTCTAAGTTCGTATTTGAGTTTTTACAGACTCTAAGACCTAGTTATTCGGATCCCATCTATGAAGAAACGCAGCCAATGAAAATATTCTATCAAGATCCTTTCATAGAATCTGAACCTGAACCACAATGGGACATAGGTATCTTCATCAGGAAACTAGATAAGGGTATGCAGTACATGTTCACTTTCTTGGGTTATTGTAGTTTCCTTTGGTCAGCTCTATTTAGTTTTGAAGACCCACAGTTATTTCGACTGTTACTTTATGGTTCGAGTTGACTAATCCTTTCCTAAGTCTGGCTGAAGACTTTAAACTTAGCACTTCTTGGGAGGTAACCCAATCTCACGCAACACGGTAATATCCTTCCTTAACTCTTTTACTTCAAATAGTAACCGTTTCTCCTTGTTCATGTTTTTAATTTTATCTTTAGAACATTGAGGACAATGTTAGATTTAAGTTTGGGGGTATTGGGAGAAACTTTTTAGTTGCGCAATAAATAAACTCCAGAGCCTAGAAATTTATGCGTATTTAGGATAGCACTAACCAATCTAAGTGGATGGAAACATTTTTGTTTTAGGAGTTGAGGAACCAATCTGACTAGATGGAAACATCTATAGAGTCTATTCATAAAAGCACAGAGCTCAGGTGTTAGAAATAACATGATAGTTTCGCCATATCTTGTCGAGTCCTTTTCACTTTCTATTTTTAGTTTTCTTTTATTTCAAGTGATTTGGTGGGGCACACGATTCAAGTTGTTACCTTTGCTAGGGTGAAATAGAGTGACTGAGTTACCTTTTCAAAAAAAAAAAAAAAGACTGGACCAGTTAGACCAATCGGAATAAGTATTAACACTTGGATAGCAATATGCGTGTGTTCTCCCTGTTTCCGTCGCCTAAGCAAGCGTGGAATGCAGGACCCGTGGGAACTATCGTGTAATCTGCTGACAAGAAGCATGCGCTTGGATCCAAAAGATCTATTCATGCCGTTAAGTTAAAAAAAAATGATTATTGTTATGTGTAGTCAACTGCTGGTTCCCTTGTATTTGCCAGTTTGTTGATCTAGATTTAAGTTATTGACCACTGGTTCCCTTGTATATGCCAGTGTGTTAATATTAGTCAGACCGGTATCTCAGTCATTTAGGTTAGGTTCATCTTGGCAGAGGCCTTCAGACAGATATGGGAAACACCGTTCGCTTTTCAACCATCTACATTTTTCTTTTTCCATCTTCTTAATCTTTTCATGTGATTAGTCTGACTCCGAGTGTGATGTCCATCGTGAAACTATCTTAGTAGAGCTCTGTCACTTATATGAATTTTAGTATGCTTGAGTGCAAACTCGTATACAGCAATTGGAATTTCGCGTCAGGGTACTTCCTCCTGTAATTAATAAGTATGCCAACCAAGGAGGTTCTTTAGTGCTTTCCAAGATTTTTCGTAGATAGCTAGGGTCTGGAGTATTGGTTTTTGTGGGTACACCTCTGATAAACCCACCCGAGATTAACTCGGTCACTTTTCAAGAATAAGTTTTGCTCGAGGACTAGCAAATAATAAGTTTGGGGGTATTTGATAGACACATTTTTGTGTCTAATTTGTCCTCAATGTCCGTATTGTTGGCACTCGATTTTGTACTAATTTTGTTATTTTATGTATTTGTAGGTATTTTTTGGAAATAAATATTTTAAGAAAATTCGTCTCGAAAAGTTGATTTTGGCACCCGGAGGACAAGTGTTATTCGGACTCTCGCTTTTGGATAAGGGGCGACCACTGGATAAGGGGCGACCTTCTTTCAAAATTCAAAATTTGTTTTGGCGGGAAAATTCTTTCCTTTACTGGCAGATTTTTAATTCGACATTTGAAGGTGTTTTAACGAGATTAAAGAGCTGAGACTTAATGGGTATATGTGATATGAGTATATGAAGATATTATGGTGGTTGGGATCGATCAAATTTGTCCAGAAAATCAATTCCCAATCAAAACAGAGAAAAGAATATCGTCTCATTTTTGGAAAGAAAATCACGTAAAAGATGTTGCATGTTTGTGTAGTTAAGCCCATATATTCTCCTAGGATGCATATCAATCAGTTTATGAAGATTTCCAAGACAATTAACGTACACAGAGGAAGAAATAAGAAATTATTCTCAAAAATATTTTTCTTCATTGTGAAGATTTTTGAGGATTTATGGCGAGATTCAATGAGGATTAGGTGTATAAATAGGTTGCTACTATCACAGGGAAGGGCTGTCGAGAGTTGGGAGTCTAAAGGAGGGCCAGAGGAGCAGAAATCAGAGTTTTCAGAACTCTGTTGCTGCTGCTGCTGCTGCCCGTGAAGAACAAGGAATCGGCCATGGTTCCTTCATCCATTTGCAACTGTTTCTTCAACTGCTCTGCAACGTTTATCTTCATCGCAACAGTTTCTTCATCATATTTTGCAACAGAGGAGTAAACCACAGCATTTAATTTTCCGTCACCATTTGTTTCTCTGTAACAGTCCAACATCGTCTTCGCAACAGGAACTGCTGTTGCGATTTCTCTGTTGCATTGTTTACTCAATTGTAATCAACTTTGGAGCAATAATAAAACATTTTGAGATTATGATTAATATGAGGAGCTAAACCCAACATTGGGACGACGGAGGGAGTCTATTTCCGTCATTGTGGTAAATTTAATTTATTCTTTTTATGACTTTTGCACTGATTAAAAATTGAAAAATGATTTTAATTAATTAGTTATCATTTTATTTGATGCGGCATGCTTGCTTAAATGTTTGATGTCCCATGCTTACGATTTATAACTAATATTCTGAGAATCTATTTTGGCAAAATAAGAGTCCATATATTTATGTTTTGAGCAGTAATTGTTAAGAATAAATAAAATATACCACATGCATGAAGAATTGGCCAAGTCCTTAGTCCCAATACCTCTCGAACATCTTGTGACAAATTTGTACATATATTTTCGTTTTAAAATCTATTCAAGTCCGAGCAACGAACTTTTACTTACCTCTTGAAAAATACTATAACAAAATGGCGCCGCCGACGCGGACTTGTATATAGATTGATTTATTTTTTTTAGGTTTATTATTATTTTATTTTTTAGAATTGTTTGTTCCCTTTTACGTTTCTTTTTGTCTTTATTTTGCAGGTTCAAAGTGAAAACTAAGGACTTGGAGAGGAAAAATCTTAAAGCGAAAAGCGAAAAGAGAAGAAAAAAAGGACAATTTTAGGATTTAATTTTTAATATTTTTTTTTAGAGTGTGTGAGGAAAACTGTAATTTTTTTTCTTTATTTATTTATTTGGACTTTGGACTGGACTCTTGGACTTTGTTATTATTTTTTTTTAACCCTACGGAAGGGTATTATTATTAAAAAAAAAAATTATATAAACTGTGTGCAGGGAAGGACGACGATTACTATATCGTCTCGGCCCCTCGGGTTCGTACACGGCATAGGAGTCGTGGCCCGAGTCGACGACAACGGTTCATCGCCCGTCTGGTACGGGAGGTAAGTCCAATCGAAACACCCGCGAATCTTCTGCAAGCGGGTTACTGTCTGCCTTAAGGTGATAATTGTTTGAGGACGAACCGGACTGTCTTTATTTTCCTAGTAAAGGGCAAGGCCTGGCCTAAACAAGATAAGGGTTCGGATTTCATCACCGTTCCCTTCTTGCCCGCCTTAGGAAAACGAAACCTAACGCGAACCCAAGCTTAAAATTTGGAATAGAACGAGACCGATAGGGTAACGAGCTTAATAGGAAACTCGTTCGAAAAATATTGGTTGCTCTTTAAGCACACTCCAAAGTTCATGATGGTTTCTGTGAGTTGAATGCGTGACTGCGCCGCCTTGTGATAGCGGTGAGGCCTTGGGTATCAAAGCTCCACTGAGCTTCCCTCGCCTCAATTCAACTTACTTTGACTCGGAGTGATTCCAGAGGGGTTTGCTCAAATTGCAACGAATTCCCTTTTGAAAGATAGAAGCTGGTCTAGAAACAATCTAAGTGGAGCCATCATGCTTTTTGTTTGCTAGAAATATTTAGGTTTGCTTTGGTGGAGTCGAGTCGGCCTTGTTTGTGATTGTATAGAATCCCTCTGTAGTTTATATTTCTTCGGTGATGAATCCTTTTGAGGAGACGCCACCTGCGATGACGTTGCGAGAATATATGTCTAGAAATTCTCGTTATCAAGAGACGTCTTCGGAAATGACTCTTGGTGAATATATGCGTGGGCAGCGATATATGGATACTCCAACTTTTATTGAGGAATCACCTCTAACGATCTATGAGAAATATTATAAACATAGACCATGTAGTTTGGAACAAAGATTGAGAATTCTTGAATTTCAAAAATTGTATCATGATGATGAGGATAGTGATGATGAAGAATCTGAAATATGTGGGAATAGTGATCAGGAATTTGTTACCCCAGTTGAGCCTTATAATGATTATATTATTTCTGATTCAGATCCTAATAATTTTAAAAATTATTCACCTATTCAAAAGGACGAGGATTTGACTAGAGATACCCCCGTTTCAGACGATGTAGTATGTCATGTTTACGAAACCGATGATGGTTTAGAGGAACCAGTTTATCTTGAGATCGAGTCAAACGATTTAGAAACAATAGTCTTAGATGAACTCGTAGAGATTAGCGAGGATGAACCTGACTTAGAAAAATCAATTGCCGACCTAGAAATTAGGGAGGTTATGACTAGTCTATCTAGAGACGCCGAAAACTCTAAGTTTGGGGGTGAGTATCATTATCCATGTGCTTTAACTCTTAGTAAGGTCCCTCACTTGGGACTTGACATCAATGCCTCAACCATCTTACAAGATTATCTTCATAATCGTTTTCCAGAACCTAATAATATCCAACAAGAGTCTCAAATGCTAGAAACCCATCCTCTGATTGATGTGGTTAACCCATGCAATAATACCAAGATTGATTTTGTTTTCCCACCAAATAGTTTTCTTCCAATTGTGGGAATGTATAGATTTCAAATGTGTCACTTATTAAGTTCTGAGACTAAGCCTAAGTACTTTAGGTTAATGGAATCGACACATTTTCCTAAGAATGACCACTACTCTCACTGTGGTCAACTATGTAAGTCATATCTGATTGACTTAGAGGATCCGCAATTATTTAGGTTATTACTTCGTGATTCTAAGTTCGTATTTGAGTTTTTACAGACTCTAAGACCTAGTGATTCGGATCCCATCTATGAAGAAACGCAGCCAATGAAAATATTCTATCAAGATCCTTTCATAGAACCTGAACCTGAACCACAATGGGACATAGGTATCCTCATCAGGAAACTAGATAAGGGTATGCAGTACATGTTCACTTTCTTGGGTTATTGTAGTTTCCTTTGGTCAGCTCTATTTAGTTTTGAAGACCCACAGTTATTTCGACTGTTACTTTATGGTTCGAGTTGACTAATCCTTTCCTAAGTCTGGCTGAAGACTTTAAACTTAGCACTTCTTGGGAGGTAACCCAATCTCACGCAACACGGTAATATCCTTCCTTAACTCTTTTACTTCAAATAGTAACCGTTTCTCCTTGTTCATGTTTTTAATTTTATCTTTAGAACATTGAGGGCAATGTTAGATTTAAGTTTGGGGGTATGGGAGAAACTTTTTAGTTGTAATAATTAAACTCCAGAGCCTAGAAATTTATGCGTATTTAGGATAGCACTAACCAATCTAAGTGGATGGAAACATTTTTGTTTTAGGAGTTGAGGAACCAATCTGACTAGATGGAAACATCTATAGAGTCTATTCATAAAAGCACAGAGCTCAGGTGTTAGAAATAACATGATAGTTTCGCCATATCTTGTCGAGTCCTTTTCACTTTCTATTTTTAGTTTTCTTTTATTTCAAGTGATTTGGTGGGGCACACGATTCAAGTTGTTACCTTTGCTAGGGTGAAATAGAGTGACTGAGTTACCTTTTCAAAAAAAAAAAAAAAGACTGGACCAGTTAGACCAATCGGAATAAGTATTAACACTTGGATAGCAATATGCGTGTGTTCTCCCTGTTTCCGTCGCCTAAGCAAGCGTGGAATGCAGGACCCGTGGGAACTATCGTGTAATCTGCTGACAAGAAGCATGCGCTTGGATCCAAAAGATCTATTCATGCCGTTAAGTTAAAAAAAAATGATTATTGTTATGTGTAGTCAACTGCTGGTTCCCTTGTATTTGCCAGTTTGTTGATCTAGATTTAAGTTATTGACCACTGGTTCCCTTGTATATGCCAGTGTGTTAATATTAGTCAGACCGGTATCTCAGTCATTTAGGTTAGGTTCATCTTGGCAGAGGCCTTCAGACAGATATGGGAAACACCGTTCGCTTTTCAACCATCTACATTTTTCTTTTTCCATCTTCTTAATCTTTTCATGTGATTAGTCTGACTCCGAGTGTGATGTCCATCGTGAAACTATCTTAGTAGAGCTCTGTCACTTATATGAATTTTAGTATGCTTGAGTGCAAACTCGTATACAGCAATTGGAATTTCGCGTCAGGGTACTTCCTCCTGTAATTAATAAGTATGCCAACCAAGGAGGTTCTTTAGTGCTTTCCAAGATTTTTCGTAGATAGCTAGGGTCTGGAGTATTGGTTTTTGTGGGTACACCTCTGATAAACCCACCCGAGATTAACTCGGTCACTTTTCAAGAATAAATTTTGCTCGAGGACTAGCAAATAATAAGTTTTGGGGTATTTGATAGACACATTTTTGTGTCTAATTTGTCCTCAATGTCCGTATTGTTGGCACTCGATTTTGTACTAATTTTGTTATTTTATGTATTTGTAGGTATTTTTTGGAAATAAATATTTTAAGAAAATTCGGCTCGAGAAGTTGATTTTGGCACCCGGAGGACAAGTGTTATTCGGACTCTCGCTTTTGGATAAGGGGCGACCACTGGATAAGGGGCGACCTTCTTTCAAAATTCAAAATTTGTTTTGGCGGGAAAATTCTCTCCTTTACTGGCAGATTTTAAATTCGACATTTGAAGGTGTTTTAACGAGATTAAAGAGCTGAGACTTAATGGGTATATGTGATATGAGTATATGAAGATATTATGGTGGTTGGGATCGATCAAATTTGTCCAGAAAATCAATTCCCAATCAAAACAGAGAAAAGAATATCGTCTCATTTTTGGAAAGAAAATCACGTAAAAGATGTTGCATGTTTGTGTAGTTAAGCCCATATATTCTCCTAGGATGCATATCAATCAGTTTATGAAGATTTCCAAGACAATTAACGTACACAGAGGAAGAAATAAGAAATTATTCTCAAAAATATTTTTCTTCATTGTGAAGATTTTTGAGGAGTTATGGCGAGATTCAATGAGGATTAGGTGTATAAATAGGTTTCTACTATCACAGGGAAGGGCTGTCGAGAGTTGGGAGTCGAAAGGAGGGCCAGAGGAGCAGAAATCAGAGTTTTCAGAACTCTGTTGCTGCTGCTGCTGCTGCCCGTGAAGAACAAGGAATCGGCCACGGTTTCTTCATCCATTTGCAACTGTTTCTTCAACTGCTCTGCAACGTTTATCTTCATCGCAACAGTTTCTTCATCATATTTTGCAACAGAGAAGTAAACCACAGCATTTAATTTTCCGTCACCATTTGTTTCTCTGTAACAGTCCAACATCGTCTTCGCAACAGGAACTGCTGTTGCGATTTCTCTGTTGCATTGTTTACTCAATTGTAATCAACTTTGGAGCAATAATAAAACATTTTGAGATTATGATTAATATGAGGAGCTAAACCCAACATTGGGACGACGGAGGGAGTCTATTTTCGTCATTGTGGTAAATTTAATTTATTCTTTTGATGACTTTTGCACTGATTAAAAATTGAAAAATGATTTTAATTAATTAGTTATCATTTTATTTGATGCGGCATGCTTGCTTAAATGTTTGATGTCCCATGCTTACGATTTATAACTAATATTCTGAGAATCTATTTTGGCAGGGAAGGACGACGATTACTATATCGTCTCGGCCCCTCGGGTTCGTACACGACATAGGAGTCGTGGCCCGAGTCGACGACAACGGTTCATCGCCCGTCTGGTACGGGAGGTAAGTCCAATCGAAACACCCGCGAATCTCCTGCAAGCGGGTTACTGTCTGCCTTAAGGTGATAATTGTTTGAGGACGAACCAGACTGTCTTTATTTTCCTAGTAAAGGGCAAGGCCTGGCCTAAACAAGATAAGGGTTCGGATTTCATCACCGCTCCCTTCTTGCCCGCCTTAGGAAAACGAAACCTAACGTGAACCCAAGCTTTAAAATATGGAATAGAACGAGACCGATAGGGTAACGAGCTTAATAGGAAACTCGTTCGAAAAATATTGGTTTCTCTTTAAGCACACTCCAAAGTTCATGATGGTTTATGTGAGTTGAATGCGTGACTGCGCCGCCTTGTGATAGCGGTGAGGCCTTGGGTATCAAAGCTCCACTGAGCTTCCCTCGCCTCAATTCAACTTACTTTGACTCGGATTGATTCCAGAGGGGTTTGCTCAAATTGCAACGAATTCCCTTTCTAAAGATAGAAGCTGGTCTAGAAACAATCTAAGTGGAGCCATCATGCTTTTTGTTTGCTAGAAATCTTTAGGTTTGCTTTGGTGGAGTCGAGTCGGCCTTGTTTGTGATTGTATAGAATCCCTCTGTAGTTTATATTTCTTCGGTGATGAATCCTTTTGAGGAGACGCCACCTGCGATGACGTTGCGAGAATATATGTCTAGAAATTCTCGTTATCAAGAGACGTCTTCGGAAATGACTCTTGGTGAATATATGCGTGGGCAGCGATATATGGATACTCCAACTTTTATTGAGGAATCACCTCTAACGATCTATGAGAAATATTATAAACATAGACCATGTAGTTTGGAACAAAGATTGAGAATTCTTGAATTTCAAAAATTGTATCATGATGATGAGTATAGTGATGATGAAGAATCTGAAATATGTGGGAATAGTGATCAGGAATTTGTTACCCCAGTTGAGCCTTATAATGATTATATTATTTCTGATTCAGATCCTAATAATTTTAAAAATTATTCACCTATTCAAAAGGACGAGGATTTGACTAGAGATACCCCCGTTTCAGACGATGTAGTATGTCCTGTTTACGAAACCGATGATGGTTTAGAGGAACCAGTTTATCTTGAGATCGTGTCAAACGATTTAGAAACAATAGTCTTAGATGAACTTGTAGAGATTAGCGAGGATGAACCTGACTTAGAAAAATCAATTGCCGACCAAGAAATTAGGGAGGTTATGACTAGTCTATCTAGAGACGCCGAAAACTCTAAGTTTGGGGGTGAGTATCATTCTCCATGTGCTTTAACTCTTAGTAAGGTCCCTCACTTGGGACTTGACATCAATGCCTCAACCATCTTACAAGATTATCTTCATAATCGTTTTCCAGAACCTAATGATATCCAACAAGAGTCTCAAATGTTGGAAACCCATCCTCTGGTTGATGTGGTTAACCCATGCAATAATACCAAGATTGATTTTGTTTTCCCACCAAATAGTTTTCTTCCAATTGTGGGAACGTATAGATTTCAAATGTGTCACTTATTAAGTTCTGAGACTAAGCCTAAGTACTTTAGGTTAATGGAATCGACACATTTTCCTAAGAATGACCACTACTCTCACTGTGGTCAACTATGTAAGTCATATCTGATTGACTTAGAGGATCCGCAATTATTTAGGTTATTACTTCGTGATTCTAAGTTCGTATTTGAGTTTTTACAGACTCTAAGACCTAGTGATTCGGATCCCATCTATGAAGAAACGCAGCCAATGAAAATATTCTATCAAGATCCTTTCATAGAACCTGAACCTGAACCACAATGGGACATAGGTATCCTCATCAGGAAACTAGATAAGGGTATGCAGTACATGTTCACTTTCTTGGGTTATTGTAGTTTCCTTTCGTCAGCTCTATTTAGTTTTGAAGACCCACAGTTATTTCGACTGTTACTTTATGGTTCGAGTTGACTAATCCTTTCCTAAGTCTGGCTGAAGACTTTAAACTTAGCACTTCTTGGGAGGTAACCCAATCTCACGCAACACGGTAATATCCTTCCTTAACTCTTTTACTTCAAATAGTAACCGTTTCTCCTTGTTCATGTTTTTAATTTTATCTTTAGAACATTGAGGACAATGTTAGATTTAAGTTTGGGGGTATGGGAGAAACTTTTTAGTTGTAATAATTAAACTCCAGAGCCTAGAAATTTATGCGTATTTAGGATAGCACTAACCAATCTAAGTGGATGGAAACATTTTTGTTTTAGGAGTTGAGGAACCAATCTGACTAGATGGAAACATCTATAGAGTCTATTCATAAAAGCACAGAGCTCAGGTGTTAGAAATAACATGATAGTTTCGCCATATCTTGTCGAGTCCTTTTCACTTTCTATTTTTAGTTTTCTTTTATTTCAAGTGATTTGGTGGGGCACACAATTCAAGTTGTTACCTTTGCTAGGGTGAAATAGAGTGACTGAGTTACCTTTTCAAAAAAAAAATAAAAAATAAAAAAAAATAGACCGGACCAGTTAGACCAATCGGAATAAGTATTAACACTTGGATAGCAATATGCGTGTGTTCTCCCTGTTTCCGTCGCCTAAGCAAGCGTGGAATGCAGGACCCGTGGGAACTATCGTGTAATCTGCTGACAAGAAGCATGCGCTTGGATCAAAAAGATCTATTCATGCCGTTAAGTTAAAAAAAAAAAGAAAGAAAGAAAGAAATGGTTATTGTTATGTGTAGTCAACTGCTGGTTCCCTTGTATTTGCCAGTTTGTTGATCTAGATTTAAGTTATTGACCACTGGTTCCCTTGTATATGCCAGTGTGTTAATATTAGTCAGACCGGTATCTCAGTCATTTAGGTTAGGTTCATCTTGGCAGAGGCCTTCAGACAGATATGGGAAACACCGTTCGCTTTTCAACCATCTACATTTTTCTTTTTCCATCTTCTTAATCTTTTCACGTGATTAGTCTGACTCCGAGTATGATGTCCATCGTGAAACTATCTTAGTAGAGCTCTGTCACTTATATGAATTTTAGTATGCTTGAGTGCAAACTCGTGTACAGCAATTGGAATTTCGCATCAGGGTTTTTCCTCTTAGAGTCAATAATTGTATGCCAACCAAGGAGGTTCTTTAGTGCTTTCCAAGGTTCTGCGTAGATAGCTAGGGTCTGGAGTATTGGTTTTTGTGGGTACACCTCTGATAAACCCACCCGAGATTAACTCGGTCACTTTTCAAGAATAAATTTTGCTCGAGGACTAGCAAATAATAAGTTTAGGGGTATTTGATAGACACATTTTTGTGTCTAATTTGTCCTCAATGTCCGTATTGTTGGCACTCGATTTTGTACTAATTTTGTTATTTTATGTATTTGTAGGTATTTTTTGGAAATAAATATTTTAAGAAAATTCGGCTCGAAAAGTTGATTTTGGCACCCGGAGGACAAGTGTTATTCGGACTCTCGCTTTTGGATAAGGGGCGACCACTGGATAAGGGGCGACCTTCTTTCAAAATTCAAAATTTGTTTTGGCGGGAAAATTCTTTCCTTTACTGGCAGATTTTTAATTCGACATTTGAAGGTGTTTTAACGAGATTAAAGAGCTGAGACTTAATGGGTATATGTGATATGAGTATATGAAGATATTATGGTGGTTGGGATCGATCAAATTTGTCCAGAAAATCAATTCCCAATCAAAACAGAGAAAAGAATATCGTCTCATTTTTGGAAAGAAAATCACGTAAAAGATGTTGCATGTTTGTGTAGTTAAGCCCATATATTCTCCTAGGATGCATATCAATCAGTTTATGAAGATTTCCAAGACAATTAACGTACACAGAGGAAGAAATAAGAAATTATTCTCAAAAATATTTTTCTTCATTGTGAAGATTTTTGAGGATTTATGGCGAGATTCAATGAGGATTAGGTGTATAAATAGGTTGCTACTATCACAGGGAAGGGCTGTCGAGAGTTGGGAGTCTAAAGGAGGGCCAGAGGAGCAGAAATCAGAGTTTTCAGAACTCTGTTGCTGCTGCTGCTGCTGCCCGTGAAGAACAAGGAATCGGCCATGGTTCCTTCATCCATTTGCAACTGTTTCTTCAACTGCTCTGCAACGTTTATCTTCATCGCAACAGTTTCTTCATCATATTTTGCAACAGAGGAGTAAACCACAGCATTTAATTTTCCGTCACCATTTGTTTCTCTGTAACAGTCCAACATCGTCTTCGCAACAGGAACTGCTGTTGCGATTTCTCTGTTGCATTGTTTACTCAATTGTAATCAACTTTGGAGCAATAATAAAACATTTTGAGATTATGATTAATATGAGGAGCTAAACCCAACATTGGGACGACGGAGGGAGTCTATTTCCGTCATTGTGGTAAATTTAATTTATTCTTTTTATGACTTTTGCACTGATTAAAAATTGAAAAATGATTTTAATTAATTAGTTATCATTTTATTTGATGCGGCATGCTTGCTTAAATGTTTGATGTCCCATGCTTACGATTTATAACTAATATTCTGAGAATCTATTTTGGCAAAATAAGAGTCCATATATTTATGTTTTGAGCAGTAATTGTTAAGAATAAATAAAATATACCACATGCATGAAGAATTGGCCAAGTCCTTAGTCCCAATACCTCTCGAACATCTTGTGACAAATTTGTACATATATTTTCGTTTTAAAATCTATTCAAGTCCGAGCAACGAACTTTTACTTACCTCTTGAAAAATATTACAACAGTAATGCTTACCATACCTCTTATAGAGCATTCTTATTCTGAGAGATCTTATACAGAGAAGGAAATAAATCATCTTAAGTGATTTCACCTATCCAGATATTCTTCCAAAAATAATTTTGTTTCCAATTTGCACCTGTACAATAGTGTTATGTTGAATGATATTTTTGGATTTTAGAATACCATACCAAAGACTTTTTCCAATAGGCTTGTTAGATTAACTAGGTGTAAGAGCATCAAAATTCCCTCCAAACTTCTGGTGAATAATATATTTCCATAAATCTCTTCTTTCCTTGCCATATTTCCAACACCATTTAGCATGAAGAGCTATATTCATTAATCTATGTTTTTTAATACCAACACCACCTCTTTCTTTTGAAGCACTAATTCTTTTCCATCACACCCAACTTTTTTTTCTTCAATTATTAGATGCACCCTATAAGAACTTCCTCATGATACTAATCATTTGCTTTTCTACTAAAGCATGTAATTGAAAAAGAGAAAGATAATAAATTGGCAGGCTAGAAAGAACACTTTTAATCAACATTAGTCTACCACCTTTAGTTAAGTATCTCCTTTTCCAAGTGCTTAATTTTTGTTGAAATCTTTGAAGAATAACTTCCCATACGATAATAGATTTAGACTTGCTGCCGAGGGGAATTCCTAAGTAGTTCAAAGGAAATTGAACTCTTGTATCAGCCAAAAAAGAAGCAGCAGAATCTGCAAACTGAGAATTGAACTCTTTTTGTAATTGACTTTCAAACCTGAAACCATTTCAAATGCAATGAGAATATTCCTTAGATTGGTGATTTGTTCTTCACTTTCATCTAGAAATACAATAAAGTCATCTGCAAACTGTAGATGATTGATTTATGTGCTATTTTGAGAAGGTTTGAAGCCCTGAATAAGTTTTAGATCAGCTGCTTTCTTTACACCTGCATCACCAGAATAAAAAGATAAGGTAAGATAGGATCCCATTGTCTCACCCCTTTGCTACTTTTAAACAACTCAGATCAAGATCCATATAGAGAAATAACAAACCTTACATTTGAAATAAACCACTGAATCCATTTCCTCCATAAAGTACCAAATCCAAACCTTGCCATTGTGTAGTCCAGACAATTCCAGTTTAAATTATCAAAAGATTTTTGAAAATATACTTTGACAATTAAACCAGGATTTTTCATTCTTTCTCTAGAGTCAATTAGCTCCGAGGCAATAAGAATGCCATTAGTAATTTGTCTGTCATCTATAAATGCACATTAAAAATTAGAAATAATGGAAGACATGACACCTTTCATTCTTTCAGATAAGACCTTTGAAATGATTTTATAAATACCTCAAATTAGACTAATTGGACTGAAGTTGTTCATAGAGACAGCACCATCACATTTAGGAAGAAGAATGATATTAGAGCAGTTCAATCTCCAACCAAGAGTACTTGTGGTTTGAAATTCAAGAAAAACATTCAAGAGATCATGTTTAATAATTACCCAAGTAGATTTAAAGAATTCCATAGCGTAGCCATCAGGTCAAAACCATTTATCACCTTTCTTATTTCTGCTTCCTCAAAAGGTTTTTTTTTCCAACATAAAGCTTTGCTGAACACTCAAGAAGGAAGAGCAAGGTCATCAATTTTAGGCCTTATAGTGTCTTCTTCCTTGAAAAGATCCATATAAAACTTCTTAGCTTCCTCATTTATAGCATCCCTGTCATGGCACATAGTATCATTGATGATAAGAGAACTAATGTCATTAGTCCTATATCTAAGAGAAACATTTTTGTGGAAGAACTTTGAATTTCTATCGTCATCTGCCGACCACTGTCCTTTTGATCTAGCATGCCATTTTCTGGCTAAATTTAAGGAGGAAGTTTTATGCTTAGTTTTGGAAACTTCTCTTTCAATAAATTCATCATTATATAGTGAATTAATCTCTTCAATATTATCCATAACATCAATTAAATTTTCAAATCTGTCCACTTCAGCCCGTAGAGGACCAAAATTTTCTTTACCCCAATTCTTGATAAAAAAATTTAGACCTTAAAGTTTTTTTTGCTAGGATATAACTAGGTTTGCCAGTAAAAAGCAAAGCATTCCACCAAATTTGCATAGAGCTTGAGAAATCAGGATGAGTAAGGAAGTAAATTTCAAATTGAGAGAGAATTACATTTTAATCTCCACCAAGACACCATGGCTCATGCATAATAGTTCTAATGTCTGCAATTTCCTGCCAGAATTGAACATAATCTGCCGGATGAAAAGCCCCATAAATGGATGTAAACATCCAAACAAACCCATCTTTTACATTTCTGAACTTGATTTTTAAGGAAAAAGCACCCAACAAAGAGTCTCCCATAACTACTTCACTGCCATTCCAAAGAACAATGATCCCTCCTGATTTACCCTCAGACGGCACAAAAGTATATTCACAACCATTATTGCCCCAAAGAGATCTTATTAAAGATTCAGAAACATGTTCCATTTTTGATTCTTGAATAGAACAGATTGAAACCTTATTTTTTTCTGATTGCATTTCTTATCGCTTATATTTTAAGATCATCGTTGAGACCTCTAATATTCCAAGATAAAATTCTAAGATCCATTGGAATGATTAGTACCCTCTGAAGAATCCAATGATGAAACAGAGTCATTGCAACTTCATTATCTTCAATACCTTCAGAATCAAAATCCCCTAAACCATCTAAATCCTCCAGAAATAAGTGGTTATTTTCTTCTTCAACATTCTCCAACTTCAATAAAAGTTCGGTGCAAATGTTTCTCGAATGATCATCATCACAACTGATTCTCAATAGTTTGTTGAAAGAGATATGAAAATCAACAATTTTGCGTATCTCAGTGTCTTGGGAATTTGTGAGTTGATCAGAGGTACCAACGGCATTCAAATTTGAATTTGAATTTGAATTTGACAGATGTCCCATTAATGTTTGAGACGGACTCAGTGTATGAGATGAATTGGAACTCAGGCCATGTTGAGTTGATGGAGAATGAGCCAAATTAATGGCTATAGAACCAAAAAATAATCTAGAACTGTTAACCCTAGAATCTTCTGATTTACACGCAAGCGAGACAAGAATATCTGGGCTGGACACTAGATCATTAGAAGATACAAATTTTTATGATCGACACGCACACGAAACAGAAAAGTCTGACTCAGAACTCGTTGATTTACACGCAAGCGAGACAGTTTTTTCTTAATCAAAGGTATGGGTATTTTGAACAGATGAAATTTTAGTTCTCTTCCCCACATTACCCATAGATTGATTCAGTGGCTCCGAGGGGATTTGTTCAATACCATGGCTGGGTGTGGTATCCAAATTAGAATCAAAATTCGAAATTGGTATACCAACCTTATCATTCACAATATGAAGTGATCCCATCTTACGCTTCTTCCGTACTGTAATCCATGGGTGGTTAAAAACTGGTGGAAAATCAGATCCAATTACAGCTGAGTTATCGAATTCTGAGGTGGCCCTTAACCTTTCATTTGAATGCTCTTCATACTCCCCATTAGCCGCCGAAAATGCAGCCAAATTTGACTTTGAATTCGAAATATTCTTTGGAGAGAAAACGGGTAACTGAAGCGGAGAGTTAATTGACTTTCCATGTAGAACTGGATTCGTTGATGATGGAAATAAAGGAATAGACCCCTGAGATCATGTTTGTTGACCGTCATCACTCACCTTTACAATAACATATCGAAGTTTTTGTAAAGGTTGATGATCATGATTATCATGGTTGTTATCATGAGCAGCAGAAAGCATCTCTTGAATCCGTTCTATAGAAAGCCAAACTCTCATAAATATAACGGCTACAGGGATTTTATTGAGATCACAGAGGACCTTAACCTTACAGCTATTAAGCTTAGAAAAAGACCTTGTTGAATGATGAATATCATAACTGTTCCCCAAGGTGAGAAAATATCATTAAAAGACTTCTCACTCCAGAGGTGAAATGGTAACCTTCTAATTCCAATCCAATGAAACGTATCATCATCAGAAGAACCTTTAATGAAGCAGTCTTGAGCGCACCATTGTCTAAGGGTGACAATGGATTTACCCTCTTTGATTCTTTGTTCACTTTTGAAAAAGTTGAAAACATTTGATGATTTTGCTAGAAAAACAGCGGTAGTTCCATTGATATTCCTCATATTTATTTTCCCCTGCCAGTTGAAATGTTTTGCTATGATTGAAGCAATCCTATTCCATCCTTTATGGTAATTCAAAATCTCTATAGTAATGCCTAGAGATAAAAACTCACAATAACTATTTTGTTTATTGCTGAGAGAAGAAAAAGCATTTGAATTGTCAGATTTCGATGAGGTAGGAGAATTCAGCTTCTAAGAATGATTAGTAGAAGGTAGAATTGATAACCAAAACGATGACCAAATTGATCCTTCATTTCCTTTAGGGATACATATAAATCTCTTTCTTTAATCTTTGGTTGTTCTTGTGATCTTGATAAAAGACCCACATTGTTTGATAACATCTCAATCAGGAGGACGACCTGATGAAATCTGCTCGTTCATTTTTGGTTAGTTTTTGATTTGACTGCTTCCCAGGTACACTCATGAATCCAAACTAAAGCATCCTCAAGAATGAAGATTCAGTTACTTAAATCTTTCAATGACTTTTAGCTCTCTTCATTTCCCTTTGATTGACCAAGAGAACTCAAAAGATTTTGCTTCTAGCAGAATTGTAGATGAAAACTACATGTTTGAAAAAAAAACACGAAAAAGATCTCCACTAACCAATTAATCTCGACCCAAGGGAAAGGATCAAAGATCCGTCCTTGGACGGCGGAGAAGTTCAGCTAGCACACTCCTACACTAATTTGATCAAGAGAGCAGAATGAGCAGGACGCTGAGATCTTGAAAATTGAGACTTGCCATTTTTCTTAGCTCCAAAAAATTCGGAGATGAAAGAGAAAGTACTAGTGATGCTGTAAATCTCTTTCTCTCTAAGCATCTTCAGAAACAATTATTGTGTGTTCTTGGTTGGTTCAAGGGAGCACAACCTTTGAATACAATAACGTTGTTAGGGCATTATTATATTCTGAAAGCAATATTTCCCTGACCACTCGCTAATTATTTGAGAAAGGTCGAAATAATTGCTGAAAAGAATCGCAAGGCCATGAAACTTCAGTGATACAATATTCTTTTTTGTTCTCTGAATTCATCCCCTGAATACCAACTTTCCAACAATTGAGTCATCATTCTGTTTTCATATCCAAACTTCAATATCCAGAATATGAAACAAAATTAAGAAGAAATAAAGCAGCACTCTAATGCGGTTGTACTCTAATAACTTCTTTTTTGTTTTTTATTTTTTTAAATTGTCCAATTTCGAAGCTACATCTGTGAAATTAGTTTTAAATAAATCTTCGCCAAGGTAGAAACGATAGCATAATTAAGGAATGGCACCGGGCGTGCTGTTCATATCGAGTACATTGTTTCTGGAAAAACTGCGTAGAATACATCCCTGAAAGTTGCTGGAACACGACAAGAGGGGGATTGGTCGATCAAGTGCCTTTTTAATCCTGCCATTGATTCGTAACTTTTATATGAGTATTTGTAACAAATATCAATAAAGTTAGTAAAATTATGATCAATTTAGTTGATTGAATGAATTGTGGTAGAGGATCAGAAATTCAATTTATTTTGAATTTAAAGAAGTTGATGATTTCCTTTTATTGAAGAGCTGAAGATTTCAAAATAATTGCAAGATCACTCTAGTTAGTTAGATACAGGTCAAAATTCATCTTACTTTGGTCCAAAGTCCGTGTCTGGATACCCCTCGTCTTCCAAATCAGGTTAGATCCAAATTACTGGTAGGGTTTTGTCTTTTTTTTTTCAGAAAACAGAATTTGCTTAGAGTCTGAATCATCCAATTGCTCTAATTAATTTTTGGGACAAGTTCGAACTGGAAATTTGTTGGTTTGATTATATATGAATGAATTTCATGATCAATTTGTTTAATTATGTGGATTTGAATCTCATTTTCATGAAATTGTATACCAATTTATTTATTTTTTACAAAAAGTGTGACGGAACTTGCATTCTCAGTGACCATATGGAACTCCTTGTAATTTTACAAATTTTATTTCGTTAGAATGGTTTTAAAAAAATCTAAAGCAATGAGTACAAACAACAATTTAAAATTTAGAGATTTTACCAAAAATGCGGAGGTGTTTATCATTTTAGACACAATTTTTGAAATTAAATGTATTTCCATTATGCAAACCACCACAAAGGATACATAATACTTTATGTTGTCATATTTTGGTTTATGTATCAACTTATTTTCCCTTGCATTTAATAAAACGATGTTGTCCCTCCGTTTCAAGAATAGTGATACTTTCAGTTTAGGCATAAGTTTTGAAAATTATATGCATCGCCTTTATGAAAACCACCACAAAGGATGTGTAACACATTATGCATCCATATTTTGGTTTATGGATAAGCTAATTTTCCGTTTCAGGAAAAGTGATACTTTCATCCTGTGTCACGAAAAATGATACTTTCACGCCGTTTTCTTCGGTCGGCTGTCCCACCGTGACAAAGGTCATCTAGTAACATATATATAAAAAAAGATTTGCATACGCTTTCTAAGAAAAAATATAAAAAAAAATTATATTACTCAATTGACAATAATTAGGCAAAGCTTACTCAATTGAGAGTAATTAGGAATGCGAATCGCCCGAGTCAAGCTCTGCAACTCGGCGATCAACTCAGAAATTTTTTTACACCATTAATGTGCTTCAACTAACTCTGCATGTCCAAATTCAAACATCAATTGACCGTTACTAGTGTTAATCCTTCCCTTGTTAATGTCTAAAAGGGTTTCTCTAATCAGAAATTTTTTATTCTGCTCTAATTAACTTTGATGCCCTCGGTTTTTGTTTTTCCCTTTATCTTTTATCTTCCTTCCTGATTCCCTCTTTCTCTTCTTTATGGATTACAGGTTATGAGTCCGTTTGGATTTACTTGTATTGTTTAAAACATTGATGTTTATGTCTCAAACGTTTTTCCCAGTCAAAGAGAGTTTTCTCGATTCAATGGCAACTTCGAAGTATCCGTCCTCTCGATTCAATGAAAGACTGAACCAGATTACCATGATCTTCTATTGTTGTTCATTACTTGTGATTGCCGCTATGACATTATGAACACGTCTCAAAAGAAAGCAAACATGTAGAAAGATGAAACCTCCAAATTTCTATATAAATTTAGAAATTCTGTTAGATAACTGTATCCTCATCCGTCAACACATTAAAAATCAATATTCAATCATTGCAATGGAGTTTGAAGATATCAACAATCTTACTGATCGATTTGACTCAGCTTCAATTGAGTCCTCTGATGATATCAGGCAAGTCATCAATGTTGCTCAAATCAATCCAAGCATTTGCCTCCAGAGGAGGGGCTATAGTGTAATTGGAAAGGTTATCACCCTCAACAACATCAACAGAGGCTTTGCTGAAAAGCAAGCAAGATTGATTTGGGGTAACAAAGTTGGTAACTTTGAACTAAGAAAGAAGAGTCAACATTTGTTCACTGTCACTTTTGAATCCAAAGAAGATTGGAGATGGGTGTTATCTGAAGCTCCTTGGTGACTGGATGGTTTCTTATGGATTCTCAAGCCTTGGAATGCTACCCAAAATCATAGAAATATTCTCTTTAACAAGCAGAAATTTTGGGTTACCTTCAAAGACCTGCCAGAAGAATTTCTCAATGTCTTTGTTGTCAAAGAAATGGGTACCATCTTGGGAGAAGTGAAGGAATTGGATCCAGAAGATGATAAACCTGAAGATTCTAATGATGTTGCAGCTCTTGTAGAAGTTGACATCTCTAAATCTCTTATAAGAAGTGTTCTTTCTCAGAATGTTGCTAGCTGCACTCAATGGATTCCTTTTTATTACAAGAAACAACCTCATCAACTCTGCCATGCATGCTTCATCATTGATCATAATGCAGATGATTGCAAAAACAAAGTAAAAGCTGTTAGGGATCTCTCTCAATAGCACTTCAGGTTCCTTGAAAAGATTCCTTTGAACATGACAAGCAATGAATATTGGAACATTGATGATGCACCAACATGAATTTCTCCAAAGAAAAGCAATAGGAACAGAAAATCCAATATGACACTCTTTGTAAGACCAGAGGATGGGCAGTAATGTAACTCAGTTTATACTGAGCACTTTCAAGAATATGAGATATCCAGTGGAAACATTAACTTTGAGAGAGGTCAAACCAGCAGAAGTGGAAACATTAGAAGGTATAAAAGAACTAGAGAGAGAGAGACAACTCTAGAGTCAGCTCAAATTAAATAGAGGAAGTTGGTGAGGAAGGTGAACCAAGCCATCCTCAATGGGAAAACATTCAGCAAGAGAATGAGCAGAGCACTGGAGACTGGCACAAGTACATTGTCAACAATCAAGGTTTTGAAGCAGGACAAGGAAATCCAATGGTAACTCTTAATCTCTGTTATCACATTATTTGCTTTTTACCTTCCTATAAATTTCAGTTCTGGTATATTAAAAATATATTCAATATGAAAATTTTGCATGGAATATTCAGGGTTTAGGAAATAAACTTACTAGAGATCATCTCAAGAACTGCATTTTAAATTACAACCCTGATGTCATATTTTTATCTGAAACCAAATCTAGTGTTGAAAATTATACATATTTATTGAAACAAATGAAATACCCAAATATATGGTGCAATGAGGATAAGGTTAGAGTTGGTGGGCTTGCTCTATTATGGAAAGATGGTGTTGGTCTTGAATTCATTCATGCTTCCAATTATATGATAAATGTGATAATAAAGAATGGTGGCACTAACAAATAATGGTTCTTAACATGCTTGTACAGTTCCTCTTATGACCATGATAGACAGGTACAATGGAATTTTATTCATGATATGGGAAGAAATATGAACATGCCTTGGGTATGGGTGATTTCAATTCCACACTCTACAGTTATGAAAGACAGAGTTACTCCATCAATACCACTCAATCAAACCCAACAATTTTCAACACAGTTGCCACTTTAAGTCTCATGGATATCCCCTTCACTGGATGCCCTTTCACTTGGTCCAACCATAGAACCCAAATCAATCAAGTCATAACAAGACAGGGCATTGTGCCTTTCTTCATGGATGACATTATTCCCAAATGCCATTCTCAAAAACCTTATCCCATCTGGTTCTGATCATGCTCCAATTCTCTTAACTACAAACCCTCAACATGAAAGCCTTCCTAAACCATATAGATTCTATGAACATTGGCTAATGAAGCAATCTTGCAAGGAAGAGATAAAGAAGCAGTGGAGGAACAACACACAAGGAACTGAGGCATTCAAATTCACTAACAAACTAAGGGCAACAAAAAAGGGTTTAAAGAATGGAAAATTAAGGAATATGGTCGCACTGATGAGAAAATTAAAGAAGTCCAGAATGTCATTCAGCAATGTATCAATCAGCAACAAATAGATATCAATGAGCATAACATACTTCAACATCATTTTAAGGATCTATATGACACAAAAAATAGAATTGCTTATCAAAAATTAAGAGAAAAAACTATCAAATACCAGGACAGAAATTCCAAGACTTTCCACTCTCAAGCCAACTACAGAAGAAGGTGCAATTAAATACACTCTCTGAAAAATCAACAAGGAGAATGGAAAGAAACAAGAGAGGAGATAGTTGCCATCTTGAATGCTCACTTCCAAAAAATTGCTACTTCAAGTAATCCAGAGGACAATGAGGAAATTATGAATCTCATCAAACCTTTCATCTCAGATGAAGACAATAAAGATTTGGTTGCCATCCCAACTCCTCAGGAAATCAAGCAGAATTTTCAAAAAATAAATGCATGGGCAGCTCTTTGACCAGATAGCTTTCAAGCATGATTTTATCAACAAAACTTGGAGACTATATGAGCTGATGTGGTTAATATGGTTCAATAATTCTTCAAAAAGGGTATACTTCTTAAAGAACTCAAACACACTTTTCAGACCTTGATCCCAAAAACCAATTGCATCCAAACCCCTGCAGATTTTAGACCCATTAGTTTGGGTAACATATCTTACAAAATCATCTCAAAGATCTTAAAAAACAGATTGAAACCCCTGTTACACAAATTAATATCCCCTTGGCAAGCAGCTTATGTTCCAGGTAGAAATATTGTTGATAACACTGTTATTGCTCATGAAGACTACCAAAGCAACTAAAGGAGCTGTGGCAATCAAGTTGGACATGTCAAAAGCTTTTTACAGAATGGAGTGGAATTTCATCATCAACATCATGAAGAAAATGGGTTTTACTGACCAATGGTGCAAGCTAGTAAACCAATGTATCTCTACAACAACTATCCCCATCCTTCTAAATGGATCTCCAATAGAATAAATCCAACCAACCAGGGGGCTAAGATAAGGAGATAGCCTTTCTCCATACTTATTCATCATTTGCATGGAAGGTTTTAGTAGAATGATAAATGCCTCTGTCAATAACAAAAACTGGATTCCAGTCTTTCCTGCAGTGAAGGGTCCTCCAATATCACACCTATTTTTTTGCAGATGACTGCATATTATTTTCCTCATCTGAGATAAACTCCATCAACACCTTAAAGTCCACTATCAACAACTTCTGCAACATCTCTTGTCAGATGGTGAACATTGATAAGTCAAGCATTCACTTCAACAAACACTTAAGTGATTAAAAAAAAGCCAAATTAGTGGAATTCTTAGTATGAAAGTGATGTCATTGGAGGAGAAATATCTGGGATTCAATCTTTTCATAAGCAGAAAGAAAACCAAATGTTTCAGTCATATCCAAGACAAAATGCAAAAACGAATGTTGTTATGGCAAGCTGGAATTACCAATCAAGCTGGCAAGAGTACTCAAATTCAAGCAGTCACCAACTCCATGGCTTTACATCAGATGAGCTGCTTCTTACTTCCTCAACAAAGCATAAATAATCTTGAAGCTATCCAAAGAAGATACTGGTGGAACAACAAAAAAGGAAGCAAAGGTTGCTTCAAATCTTGGGAAAGTATAAATATTCCAAAAAGATGGGGAGGGTTGGGCTTCAAGAATTTAAGAGTCTTCAATGAGGCAATGATCACCAAACTGGCTTGGAGATTAGTTCAAAAGCAAGGCAAAAAATGGACTGAACTTCTGAAAGCTAAATATTTCAAAAATGAGAACATTCTTCAAGATGAGGTTTCTAGCAAAGGCAATGAAATTTGGAGAAGTATCTTCCATGGAGTTAAATGGGTCAAGAAATTTCATATATGGCAAATTGGCGATGGGAAGTCTGTTTCTGCTTTTAGAGACAATTAGATTGAAGGGTATACTGCAGATCAAATACAACAGAACTTCTCTCAGTATGAAAATTATCCATATTATTTGAAAGTGACAGAATTATTTGATGAACATACTAATTGTTGGGACCTAAACAAGCTACAAAAGTATTTCACTCAAGAGCAGATTGAGAAGATTCTCAATATCAAGACTTCAACCCAAAATGAAGATAAACTGCTACGGTCTCTTACAAGAAATGGTCAGTTCACTGTGAACTCTACTTACAAAGTTATTCTGTGCCAGACATGTCCTTCTATAGCAAGCCAGAAAGAAGAATCCAAATTTTGGCTCACCTTATGGCATCTGCAAATTCCTTACAAATGCCAACTCTTTCTGTGGAAAGTAGTTCATGATATTCTTCTAGTAAATGAAAAGAGTGCAAGATATAACCAGGAAAGAGACCCTCTGTGACAAAGATGCAATAATGAGTCTGAATCTATCACTCATCTTCTAATCCAATGCAACTTTGCAAGAAATGTGTGGAATACTGTCTCTTGAGAGGTGTACCAAGAGCTAAGGGATATCACAAATGTCAGACACTGGATAAGAAACTGGTGCAATACTACCAATACCATGTCCTTCAACAAGAAACCGACTATACATCGCATAGTTATTACTATGTGGTTTATATGGAAATCAAGATGTGAGCTTATCTTCAACAACTCTAGCAACACCAGCATAGGCCTGAAAACCAGAATTATGTCTTACTGCACTGATAACAGGATCAATTAAGTTGCAATGCTTGATTAGCATGTATATTCTACATTTTATACCCATATTTATATTATCTATGATACAATATTTTAGTTACTAATACTATTTTAGTGTTTTTGTTGAAAGTACAAGTGAATTCGATCATCCAGCGAATAAACAGCAAAATGTGAGACTTAATGGTGTTTGCGACGAAAATGGAAAAATATGGTTGGCCTGATACTTCCATATATCAGCAACCACGATGATGAAATGTGGTTGGCCTGGTATTTCCATGTATCAGCAACCACAATGATCAATAATGCTGACATGATATTTCCATGTATCAGCAGCCGGGTTGGCCTGGTATTTCCATGTATCAGCAACCACAATTATGAAATGGGGTTGGCCTGGTATTTCCATATATCAGCAACCACAATGATGAAATGAGGTTAGCCTGGTATTTCCATATATCAGCAACCATAATGAAAAAAAATGACAAAATGTAGCTGGCCTGGTATCTCTATATATATCAGCAGCATAAAATTGTTTCATAGGCGAGGCACAAACGCAGCAAATGAATTGAAATCAAAGTGGGGTTGGCACATGCAAACTGAAAATGGTAGTATTTTATCTTTCTTACTTTATTACAAATATATTCCACCGGGAAAGATAATTTATTTTCCATGTGAAGAATTAATTGAGAAATATTTACACGTGAGATTATTTTGGAAATAAAGTAACTCTTTCTTCATTTGGGAGATTTTGGAAATAAGGAGAGATTATTATTTCATTGGAAGAACGAGGTGGAAATACTATTTGGGGAAAGATACCGATGACGACATCAACTTGCATGCAAGATATTTTCATAGAAAAATTTATTTTGATTCTTTGATTAATGAAATAAAAGAAAGAAACGGTTATAAGAAGGGGTGTCGACTATTTGAGAGGGGAGCCCGGCCACAGGGCCGTAAGTAGAGAAGGGTTTTGAAGTTTTGTTTTCGATTCTTCATTTTTCATTAGCTAGAGTTTGATTTTAATATGTTTATGGCTTTTGAGAAAGCCCTGTCTAGCTAGAGTCATGTTAGGGTTTAGGTAGAAACCAATTTAATTGTGTAAACTCTACATTTATATGCTTAATAATGATTTGAATGACTAGTAGTTTTTCTTCATATGGCTTGGTATTTTATTGTTCATGTCATTTTCTTGATTATTTATGCTTTTCAATTGATATGGCGTGCTTTGGTTATGTTCTTTGACGTGAATATGCTTTAGGATTGATAGATAATGCTTTAGAATCACTACCCATGAAGCGAAGAAAATTACAGGGGAGAAACAATATTTGAAAATGCATGGAATATATTTTTAATGACTAGTAGAGTTTGCATAATTAATTGGTGGAAACCGAAAATCCTAATAACCTGCTCTCATTTTGTTTACTGTTAGAATCATTATTATTTCATTTTGTTCCAAATTTCTGAAAATCGTTCAAACATCATCTTGTCGATTAGTTAGTTTTGATATTAATTAGTAGTAGTATTTCACAGTCCTCGTGGGAACGACCTGTACTTGCCATTGCTCTGCTAGTTAGACACTGTGCACTTGCAGTATTTTATTGTAGGTTTCCCAACCTACCAAGTTTTTGGCGTCGAAGACGCGGGCTTGTTTATTGATTTGTTTTTAGGTTTTATCTTTATTATTTTTGTTCTTTTTTACGCCTTTTGGTATTTCTTGTTTGTTTTCAGATTTGGAGCCGAACTAAAGAAAAAGGGAGAAAGTGCTGAAAACAAAAGCGACACCAAAGAAGGAAAGAAAAGACGAATCCAAAAGGAGTGAAGAAGAAGATTTTTTGTATATAGATATCTTATTTTATTTTTAGAAACTGTAAATAGAGAATTATTTTTTGTAATTTTTTATTTTTGGACCTTTTGAAATTTATTTTTGGAACATTGGACATTATTATTTTTAAAACCCGAAGGAAGGGTTTATTTAAATAAAACTGCTGCAGGGAAGGACGATAGTTACGATACTATCTCGGCCCCTCAGGTTCGTACACTGACATTGGAGTCGGTGGCCTGAGTCGACTTCAACGGTTCATCGCCCGTCTGGTACGGGAGGTAAGAATCTATCCACCCACGAATCCCCTGTCAGTGGGTTTTATTTTGTGTTAAGAATGTCGAACTGGTATTATAATAGCCAATACAACGAATATTCGACTAAACAAAATGGACATTACTACTTTGACCATAGTGTGAATAGTGATTGGGAACATCAACCTATTGAAAGTTTCTCATACCATGGTGAGCCAATTACTATTCGCACACCCCCAGGTTATACGAGCAAAGCGATCCTCCTATTTCTCTAGAAGAGTATCTCAAGAGTTTCAATGAGTCAACACAGAAGTTTCACTTATTTATGAAGGAGACTTATAATATTCCGCTTCCAGAAGAGTCCGTGGAGCAGTCAACTAAGATGTCTCTAGAAGAGTCCCTCAAGCAATTTACTGAGAGTACAAATAGGATTGTGGAAAAAGTTGCTCAAGATAGTCTTAAATTCCAATATAGTGTTCCCAATACCACCCTTGAAAATAAGGATAGTTTTTATTCACATAATCAAGATGACGAGGTTAGAATTGGTAACACTGCTTGTTTAGATGAGGTTCTATCATTTTCATATAATGATGATTATGATGAGGATAGTATTGATGAAGAATCTGAAATATGTAGGCATAGTGATCAAGAATTTGTTACTCCGGTTAAGCTTTATAATGATAATATTATTTCTAGTACAAATCCAAATAATTTTAATAATTATTCACCTATTCAAAAGGACGAGGATTTCACTAGAAATATCCCCGTTTTAGACGATGTAGTTTTTCCTTTTCACGAAGCCAGCGGAGGTTTAGAGGAACGAGTTTATTTTGATTCTAGCGATTTAGAAACAATAGTCTTAGACAAAGAAAATGAACTCGTAGAGATGAGTGAGGATGAACCTGACTTAGAATAATCAATTGACCATTTCCAGGAATCTGATGACCTAGAAATTAGGGAAGTTGTGACTAGTCTTTCTCGAGACACTGAAAACTCTAAGTTTGGGGGTGATTATCATTCTCTGTGTGCTTTAACTCTTAGAAAGGTCCCTCACTTGGGACTTGATATATGTGCCTCAACCATTGTGCCAAATTACCGTCATACTAGCTCTCCCGAACCTAATAATGTCCAGGAAGAAGTTCAGTTGTTAGAAACCCATCCTCTGGTTGATGTGGTTTACCCAGGCTATGATACCCAGATTGATTTTCTTTTCCCAAAAAAAACTTTTATTCCAATTATGGGAACGTTTGAATTTGAAATGTGTCAGTTATTGAGTTTTGAGACTAAATCTAATTACTTTATGAGATTAGGATCGACACATTTGTTTAAATAACACCACCACTGTCATTGTGGTCAGATGTGTGAGTCAAATCTGAGTGACTTAGAGGATCCCCAGTTATTCAGGTTATTATTATGTGCTTCTAAGTTTTTATTTGAGTTTTTCCAGACTCTAGAACCTGAACATTCGGATCTAACTTACGAGGAAACGCAATCGATGGAAATATTTTATCTAGACCCTGTTATAGAACCTGAACATGAACTACAACTAGATGTAGTTGTCTTAAACAATAAACTAGACAAGGTTGTGCTTTATTTGTTAATTTTGTTGGCATGTTGCAGATTCCTTTTACTTGTGATAGCTCTATTTGGTTTTGGTCATCCGCAGTTATTCCGGCTATTACTTTATGATTCTATAAGGTGACTGATCCTTTCTTGGTCTGGCTGAAGACGTTAAACTTAGCACTTCTTGGGAGGTAACCCAATCTCCTGCAATATGGTAATATCTTTCCTTAACTCTTTTGCTTCAAATGGTAACAGTTTCTCCTAGTTCATATGCTTTTAATTTTATCTTTAGAACATTGGGGACAATGTTAGATTTAAGTTTTGGGGTATGGGAGAAACCTTTTAGTTGCAATAAATAAACTCTAGAGCCTAGAAATTTATGTTTATTAAGGATGGCACTAACCAATCTAAGTGGATGGAAGCATCTTGGTTATAAGAGTTGAGGAACCAATCTGATTAGATGGAAACATCTAATGAGTCTATTCGTAAAAGCATAGAGCTCAGGTGTTAGAATTAAAAAAAAAAACATGGTAGTTTCGTCATATCTCGTTGAATATTTTTTACCTTCTGTTTTTATTTTCTTATAAGTGATTGGGTGAAATAGAGCGATTGACATACCAAAAAAAAAAGACCAGGCTATCCGACCAACCGGAATAAATTCAATAAAGTCGACCACTGGAGCCCTTGTATATGCCAGTTGTGTTGACCTATATTTAGGATTATCACCCACTGTTTCCCTTGTATATGCCAGCTGTGTTGATATTAGTCAGACCGATATCTCAGTCCATTAGGATAGGTTCACCTTAATCAACATCAAAACCATCTATGTTTTTCTCTACATCCATCTTCTTAATCTTTCCATGTGATTGGTTGACTCCGGTTATGATGTACAGAAACTATCTGAGTAAAGATATGTCACTTATATGAATTTTAGTATGCTTGATTGCAAACTCGTGTACAAAAATTGGAATTTCGCATCAGGGTACTTCCTCCTGTAGTCAGTGAGAGTATGCCAACCAAGGAGATTCTTTAGTGCCTTCCAAGGTTTTGCATAGATAGCTAGGGTCCGGAGTAAAGGTTTTGTGGGTACACCTCTGGTAAACCCTCCGGAGAAAACACTCCGCCGCTAGGGCCACCTAGCGGTTTAACGGCTTGCTGCACGTGCTAAGTGTAGTCATTTTTATTTTTCTAGATTATATTTGCTCGAGGACTAGCAAATAATAAGTTTAGGGGTATTTGATAGACACATTTTTGTGACCGAATTGTCCTCAATTTTCAGTATTGTTGGTACTCGATTTTCTACTTATTATGGTGTTTTATGTGTTTGTAGGTATTTTTGGAAAATTGGGCTTGAAAAGTTGGTATAGGCACCCGGAGGACACATGTTATTCGGACTCTCAGTTTTGGATAAGGAGCACTTAACTGATAAGGGGCACCCCAGGGAGCCAACTGCTAATCGCACCCCATTACTGGTTAAGGGGGCTCCATCTTCTTCCTTGATTTGAAAAGAAAAATTGGCGGGAAATTTGGTTTCAACGGTAAAGGATTTATTATCTTTAAGATAAGAATATCTTCTTGCCTTACAAACATGAAGTTTTGAAGAAAAAAGAAGTTATCTTGTATTAAACAAGAAAGATATCTTTAGAAGATTTTATCTTGGATTTTATTCTGCGAATTAAAGAAGATATGGGTTTAGTAAAGACATATATAAAATAAAGAGAAGGAAAAATTCCGGAAGATATTTTTAGTTATTAGAAGAAGATTTTGGAGTTATGGAAGAATATATTTGAGTGATGTGTATTTGTGTGTATAAATAGAGAGATAGAGAGCATATTTGGGGGGAGTTTTGGGAGAGAAAAGAAAATCACTGATTTAATAATTTTCTCACGTTTTCATCATTTGTAAACCACTTTTTGAGCCATGAATAAATATTTTAAGTGTGTTTTCGACGTGATGAGCTAATCCCCAACACTGGGATGACGGAGGAAGACGAGTGTCATACATGGGTAAAATTATTTAATTCTTTTAAGACTTTTGCATTAATTTTAATTGAAATATGATTTGAATTAATTGGTTGTCATTTAATTTGATGAAGTATGCTTAGCTTAAATGTTTTGATACATCATGCTTAGAATTTACAACTAATATTTTGAGAATCTACCTTGGAAAAATCAGAGTCCATGTTAATTTTATTTATTGAGCTTTAATTGTTGAGAATAAATAAATCGAACCCTATGTTATGAATTCGACGAAATCCTAGTCCCAGTAACTCTCTTCATCTTGTGACAATATTTTGTATATATTTTTCTTTTATTTTAGTTTATTAATTCTTAAAATCAATCTCATCAAGTCCGAATGAACGACAACATATTTACCACTATATAAAATTACGATCAATAGTTCACAATTTTTTGTAATCTACATCTCAGTATCAGTTCTAGCTGTAGGTTCCGATTTTCATTTTTGATTGCATTCTTGCATCTTGTGTTCAGATGGAGTAGCTGCATTATTGTTCTATAGTATATCTAGTTGAGTTGTCTGCATCTATAGTCCAGGTTGTAATATTGTTAAGCTATGTTGTTCTTAGTTTTCTCGGTGATGTAGTCCTGTAAGAATCTGTAAATATTGTTGTGACGCCTTATTGTGTCCTTGTTGAGGACTGTAGTTTCTGTGAAAAAGTTTCTTCTTTGTTCTGTTTAGCATAAAGTTTGATTTAGGATAGTCTGCACTTTAGTGTTAGCTGTAACTTTTGATTTTCAGTTACTTCATTCTCGGTCACATAGTTTCTTTGCGGTGTAAATACCTGCATCATTGTATTGTATTGTAGTCAACTCACATAATTTGCGCATCTATAAAAGTAATTGTAGTATAGATTTTGTTAGTTAACTACTAGTGCAAAAGTTCTCATCTCCCTGTAACTATTCCCATTAGATATTTTGTTTGTTAAATGTGCATTATTAGCCTGTAAATAGCAGTTCAGCATTCCTGCATTACATTTCCAGCTTGTCTGTATTTACAACTCCATTCTGTCCTGTTCAGCAACAACTTAATCTTTAGTATTTGTTTGCTTTTATTACACAAAACTAAGTACTGAAATTCTCTCTTTGAACTCAACAGGTACCTGCGTACTGTCGCGCAAACCAAAGGTGAGGAGAAAAAGATTGTGAGACAACCTGTTGGTTGTGCCTAAACCTGGTCTTATACCGGCGGTATCGTTCCTCAACTTTAATATTCTTTTCCTGAATACCTGCTTGCATGCAAACTGAACTAGTTGCTAAGCATTGTCAACCCCCTGCTACTTATAACATCTTTGTGTATGATCCTGTGATATTTGGGTAATTTACTTGCTAGATGGAGTTGTTATTTCACTGTGCATTATCAATTTTTGCATAACGTGATGTCTGTATGTATGCTTGCATAGTATAGACATTCATTCACATAAACCCTGAATTGAGACTCGCAATTGTGTTGTGCTTGGTTTCTGAATTGAGTTTAATTTCTTCCTGGTTAACTGTTGTGAAAATTAGAAGCACACAAAACACTTGCAAGTATACAAGGCCAAGATTTGTAATAAAAGGGTGAGTAGGGGTTTGTCCACGGGGAGAGGAGCATACAAGAAGTTTTCCTAGCTAAAGTGTGTAGTGATGATGCAAGGCAGGTAAATGGCATGAACCAAGGATGCAAGGTAAAGCAGCAAAGAAACAGCTAAGAAAAGAAAAACAGACAGAACCAAGGCTTGGAAGCCAAGGGCAGAGTGAGGATTGTGCACTGACTTCAGTGCACAGAAGCTACAAAGTGCAAGAAAATAAAAGGCAAGAAAATTAACTGAGTTGAAAGCACACAGGACTGAAAATGCAAATTACTGAGAAGGGATTGGTGGTTAAGCCAAGGCTTAGGATCCACCTTGTGTCCTAATCAAATGACATGTTTCTAGGTTGTGTTTGTTCCTAAGCATACATCTAGAAATGGAAGAATACCAAATTGCTCACTAGTCTGCCCCTAGCATTGGCTGTCTTTTGACAGTACAGCCAATCACAGGCTCTATGAGCATTGGTATCTCCCATTTGCTCAATCAAAACATAGCAACAGTAGAACTATCCTAGCTTCTAGTCACATGACAGTGCACAAGGCTTCAGCTGAGCCTTGGCCTGATGCTGTTTAGCTCATGCTACACATGGATAAAACAATCACATTCAACATATGTAATAATTCAAGCACAACTAGCAACATTTGAGATAACTAAAAACTTATGCAATGTTCAACTGTTAACTGACAAGCAACTAAAATTCAAATTCATTAAAATTTTGTGACAAATTCTCTACTGGCTAGTCAAGAGAGATATACAGTGTCTTTCAGACACTCCACACAACACCAATTTATACCCAATTACCCATTTAGGGTTTTCCCCCAATTTTCCCCCAAAATCAGTAGAACTAGGGTTTGGTGAAATTGATTTACCTACTGTTGATGAGATACTCGCTCCATCTCGTCGACCCACTCTTCTCCTGCTTCTTCTCGTTCCTCTCATGCTCCAATTGTTGCTTTAATCATCACTTATATCCCCAATTTCTCACCTAGGGTTTCAGTGAGCAGAGAGATGAGAAATTGGAGAAATTAGTGATGCTAAAGAGATGGTACGTGATGGTGATGATGGGCTTAGGTAGAGTAGAGTTGGGGAGAAAATAGTGGAGTGATTTGGGGTGAGGTGGTGGTGATGGAGACGGACATGGTGGTGGTACGGAGTATGGTGGTTCTGCAGAGGGGGGTGATGGAGGAGATGGGTTCGATGAAGAAAGGGGAAGGGTGCGTTTGTTTGAGGTCTAGGGTGTTCGGCACTTGGGTGTGAGGCGAGTGTATCGAGTTTGATGATCTGCGACGCTGAGCCGTGGGATAGGGAGATGAAAGATCAATCGGACGGTAAGATGAAGTGAAGCTTGTAGCGACCGCTGGATTATATAATACAACAAAATCAACGATGCCAGATGGAGTTAGGTGTTGTAGTGTTAGGCGGAGATATCAAACTTCGATGCACAGCAAGGGAGCGACCGTCGGATGCTTCTGAGAACTGATCTGACGGCTTTTGATAAGGAAACACTTTTGATACATATACAAAAGGAAACAAAAGATTACATGACACTTTGCAAGAGGTAGCCCTTTTTGATGCACCCAGTTAAATTCGATGGTTGTCTTTCTTAATGTAACCTCCACCTTCTATCCCAACCAACCAAAGAACAAGCTAGTCAAGTTTCGTTCAGTATTCTAAAGTGATTGGCAATCGTAACTTCCTATCAAACACCTTGAAGATCGAGGCCATACATGTATTGGTAGATCGTGCGCGTGCAAATTTCTTATCACTATGTGAATTGTGCTAGAATCAGGGTGCCTAAATATCTAGACTAAGACTCCTAATAAAAATACATATTTGCACAAGAGTCAACATTTCAAGGTAAATGAGCTCCATTTTTTATGATTTTTTTTTTTTTAATTTTTTAATTTTTTTGGAATTTTGATTTTTCAATTTTTTTGGAATTTTTCAATTTTTTCAAAAAGAAGAAGGAGTTCGTTTTCAATTATAGCAAATTATCATGGTATCTACTCTATACCCCCAAACCTAAACTAAACATTGTCCTCAATGTTTCAAAATATGGAAAGAATTATAAAACAATATATGAAGAGGGACATGCTGAGTAGAGTAAAAGGAGAGAGAATACCCGATTGTACGGCGGCAGCTCGATTAAAACTCCGTTATTTCAAGGCAAAAATCCATCATATTAGCAGTCACAATGGATGAGCACAAAATATACACAAAAGGAAATTTAACTAACACATTATCTATAAGAAAATTTTGGTTTTTAATGGGATTGGACTTTTTTGGAAAAAAAAATTTGGTTTTGTTGGGATACATTTGGTTTTGATGGGAAAACGAAAAATTTTGGTTTTTAGGGAAAGAGTGGACCAGTTTAGTCCACATAGACTGGGTCCTCCAGGTCGGTTGTTTCAATGTCGGGTGGAAATGGCTCAAGGAATGGCTTTAATCTCTGCCCGTTGACTTTGAAAACGTTCTTGTTGGAGACATCCTCCAGCTCTACAGCTCCATGAGGAAAAACTGTGCGTACTAGATACGGACCCTTCCATCTGGAACGCAGTTTTCCTGGAAAAAGATGTAATCGGGAGTCATACAGCAAGACTTTCTGACCAGGAGTGAAGGATTTGCGCAGAATACGCTTGTCATGAAACATCTTCATCTTCTGCTTGTACAGCTTGGCACTGTCATAAGCCTCATTTCTCAATTCTTCCAACTCGTTGAGTTGAAGTTTCCTTTGAATTCCAGCTTCGTCCAGAGAAAAGTTCAGCTCTTTGATTGCCCAGTAGGCACGATGTTCTAATTCCACAGGTAGATGGCACGGCTTTCCATACACTAGACGATAGGGGGACATGACAATTGGTGTCTTATAAGCTGTTCTATAGGCCCACAAAGCATCATTCAATCTCAATGACCAATCTTTCCTGGACGGGTTGACCGTCTTCTCCAGAATGTGCTTAATTTCCCTATTAGACACTTCCACTTGTCCACTAGTCTGAGGGTGGTACGGAGTAGCAACCTTGTGAGTTATGCCATACTTGCGTACTAAAGACTCAAAGTACTTGTTACGAAAATGTGAACCGCCGTCACTGATGATAGCTCTAGGGGTACCAAAACGTGCAAATATGTTTTCCTTTAGAAATGAAAGAACCACCTTGTGGTCATTTGTTCTGGTTGCTATGGCTTCTATCCACTTAGAAACGTAATCAACTGCGACTAGGATGTACAACTTGCTGTCAGACATGGGAAATGGACCCATGAAGTTTATCCCCCAAACATCAAAAATCTCCACAATCAAAATGGGGTTCAATGGCATCATGTTTCTCCTCGAAATGCTTCCTAGCTTTTGACAGCGTTCACAGGCAACACAATAATCATGGCAATCCTTGAACAATGATGGCCAATAGAATCCACACTGCAAGATCTTTGCAGCGGTTTTCTTGGCACTGAAATGGCCTCCACATGCTTGGTCATGACAAAAAGATATCACATCTTTCTGTTCAGTGTTGGGGACACATCTCCTAATGATTTGGTCTGGACAGTACTTAAACAAATATGGGTCATCCCAAAGGAAATGTTTGACTTCAGCCAGGAATTTAGAGCGGTCTTGTCTCGACCAACGTGAGGGCATCCTACCTGTAGCGAGGTAGTTAACAATATCAGCAAACCAAGGAAGGTCTGAGATAGACATCAGCTGTTCATCTGGGAATGATTCTCTAATCAGCTCAGATTCATCAATAGACTCTAAAGTTAATCTAGACAAATGATCAGCAACCACATTCTCACAACCTTTCTTATCACGGATTTCGAGATCGAATTCCTGTAATAAGAGTATCCATCGAATAAGGCGAGCTTTAGCATCCTTCTTGGAAAGAAGATACTTCAAAGCCGCATGGTCTGTGTATATGATGATCTTAGACCCTATCAGATAAGATCTAAACTTGTCTAATGCGAAAACGACGGCAAGCAATTCCTTCTCGGTAGTTGAATAATTGAGTTGGGCATCATTAAGGGTTTTGCTAGCATAGTATATCACATATGGTAGTCTATCAACTCGCTATCCTAAAACAGCACCAACAGCATAATCAAAGGCATCACACATAAGTTCGAACGGAAGCTTCCAATCGGGTGGTCGGACTATAGGAGCGGTGGTGAGAAGGGTTTTTAATTCCTCCCATGCCTTTACACAGGCATCATTGAAATTGAAGGCAACATCTTTGGAGAGAAGACTGCACAGAGGTCTGGAGATTTTGCTGAAATCTTTGATGAATCGCCGGTAAAAACCAGCATGACCTAGAAATGATCTGATCTCCTTCACAGAGCAAGGTTGTGGTAGATGTTGAATGAGGTCAACTTTAGCTTTATCCACTTCAATTCCTTTCTCTGAGATGATGTGTCCTAGAACTATTCCTGAATTCACCATAAAATGGCATTTTTCCCAATTTAGAACAAGGTTCTTTTCTTTACATCTGGATATCACGAGGGCAAGATGCTTCAAACATTCGTCAAACGAGGAACCAAAAACAGAGAAATCATCCATAAAGATCTCGAGAAAACTATCTATCATGTCAGAAAAAATGCTCATCATGCAACGCTGAAAAGTAGCAGGTGCATTACACAACCCGAAGGGCATACGTCTATAAGCAAACGTCCCAAATGGACACGTGAATGTATTTTTTTCCTGATCTTCCGGAGCAATGTGAATTTGGTTATAACCGGAAAAGCCATCTAGAAAACAGTAGTGACTGTGTCCAGACACACGTTCTAGCATTTGGTCAATGAAAGGGAGCGGGAAGTGATCCTTCCTTGTTACTGTGTTCAACTTCCTGTAGTCGATGCATACTCGCCATCCTGTGGTTGTACGAGTAGGGACTAATTCATTCTTGTCGTTCTGAACTACAGTAATGCCTGACTTCTTAGGCACAACTTGAATGGGACTAACCCATTTGCTATCGGGAATTGGGTATATGATACCCGCATCGAGTAGTTTCAGGATCTCTCCTTTGACTACATCTCTCATGTTAGGGTTAAGTCTCCTTTGCATTTCCCTCGATGGTTTGGCATTCTCTTCAAGGTTAATGTGGTGCATGCAAATGGTGGGACTAATTCCTTTGAGATCTGAGATGGTCCATCCTAAGGCCTCTTTGTGTTCCTTAAGTACTTCTAAAAGCTTACTTTCCTGTTCCGTGTCTAAACATGATGAAATAATGACAGGTAAAGTATCAGAAGAACCTAGGAATGCGTACTTCAACGTACTAGGCAATGTTTTCAATTCAAGCTTGGGTGGCTCAACAATGGATGGAATAAGCTTGGAATCAGAGAATAGGGGTGGTTCCACTTCATATTTCCTCTCAGTGACGTCCATTTGAGGTACAGATTCGAGCAGAGATAGGACGTCACTACAGTATGCATCATCATAGAAATCAGGGTTAAAGTTCTCCATACATGCTTGAAAGGGGTCAACGGATAGAATGTTAGTCAACGAATCTTGCATTAATCCTTCAATCATATTAACTTCGTGTACATCATCATCATCAAGATTCACAGGTTGTTGACTAATATCGAACACATTCAATTCTACCGTCATGTTACCAAAAGACAGTTTTAACACTCCATTCCGACAGTTGATGATCGCGTTGGACGTAGCCAAGAAAGGACGTCCTAAGATGACAGGAATGTGACAGTCTGGGTTTTGTACAGGTTGAGTGTCTAAGACAATGAAGTCTACGGGAAAATAGAATTTGTCAACCTTGATCAAAACATCTTCCACCACTCCACAAGGAATCTTGACAGATCGGTCTGCCAGTTGTAGAGTGATAGATGTTGGTTTCAACTCCCCAAGACCTAACTGCTCATAAACAAAATATGGCAGTAGGTTAACACTTGCACCTAGGTCTAATAACGCTTTATTGACTGTGTGTTCTCCTATAGTGCAAGAAATTGTTGGACATCCTGGATCCCTAAACTTGGGTGGAGTTTTGTTCAGAATGATGGAACTCACCTGCTCAGCTAAGAAAGCACGTTTTTGCACATTGAGCTTGCGCTTTTGAGTACACAAGTCTTTGAGGAATTTGGCATAAGCAGGGATTTGCTTGATTGCTTCAAGAAAAGGAATGTTGATGTTGACTCTCTTGAACAGATCTAACATCTCATTGTAATGAGTACTTTTCTGTTGATAGATCAATCTTTGAGGAAATGGAGCAACAGGAAGATGAGTTGGCAAAGGGACATTCACAGCAGTAGAATTGTCAGATTTTCCAACTTGCTCAGATTCTTTGGTTTTCTGGGGTTGTGGAGACAACGTGGAATTTGTATCAGACTCATTAGGTTCGCCTACGTTGTTCTCGATGACTTTACCACTTCGGAGGGTGGTAATGGCATGGATTTGATCAGGTGAGGTTTCAGTGCAGGATGTTGTGCCTGTTTGAAATATCCTCTTTGGATTTTGTTGGGGTTGGCTCAGAAGTTTACCCTTTTCTCTCTCACATATTTGATCCATCTTTTGATCTAGATTTTTCTGACTTTGCATCAAACTCTGGAACATTTCCTCTAAGGTGGACAATCTCTTGTCGGTATTGTGTTGAGGATATGATTGTTGTTGAGAGTTTGATTGTTATTGAGGGTTTCTCGGATGTTGATAACCTTGATTGTTCTGATATCCCTGATTATTTTGATAGCTCTGATTGGGTTGAGATGGTCCTCCTTGAGTGGGTCCTTTTGACCATGAAAAGTTAGGGTGGTTTCTCCATCCTGGATTGTAGGTCTGTGAATAAGGGTTATGCTCTGGTTTCTGAAACATGGCATGTGCCTGTTCAAGCCTAGACTCCTGGACTGCAATCAAATCTGGACAATTTTGGAATTGATGGTTGGGGTCGTTACAAGCAGCACAAATAGATGAAGCGACATGTTCTCGGAGAGTAGTGGTGGAAGGTTTTGAATTTTTATGTAGTTCTAACTCTTCTAATCTCCTAACTATTGATGCCATGTTTGCTCTACCCTCAAAATCCGCTTCAATCCTAAAAGCCTTTGCTTCGGATGTAGTCTTTCTGGTTTCACGGATGGATTCCCACTGTTGCGTCTTTTCAGCTACTTCAATTAAGAAGTCCCAAGACGCGTCAGCAGTTTTATCTACGAATAGACCATTACACATCGACTCAACCGTTGTTCGGGTGGACACATCTAGACCTTCATACAAAATTTGCACAAGTCTCCATTTTTCAAAACCATGATGGGGACATTGGAGCAATAATTCATTGAATCTCTCCAGGTATCTAGCTAAGGTCTCACCTTCTAATTGCACAAAGCTATTCAGACTTTGACGAATTGTCGCAGTCTTGTGGTTCGAGAAAAACTTTTTGAAAAACTCCTTTGTGAGGTCATCCCATGTCATGATGGATTGAGGCTGTAAAGCATAGAGCCAGGCCTTTGCCTTATCTTTCAGGGAGAAAGGAAAAAGCCTTAACTTCAGGGTTTCGTCGGTCATTTGAGTGAAACGCAGAGTTCCACAAATTTCCTCGAATTCTCTCACGTGGTGGTACGGATTTTCATTCTCAACACCTCTAAAAATAGGAAGCATCTGTATTGTGCTAGATTTCAGCTCATAATGGCCATTAGCCTCGGGTAGCAAAATACAAGAAGGTTGACTGGCTCTAGTTGGGTACATATAATCCTTGAGGGTACGTGGTTCTCCCATTGTTTCTGGTTGATCTGGACTGTCTCCCTCAGAACTTAGAATTTCGATAGGTTCGTCTGGGTTAATTCTAACAAGTCTGTTTGTCTGGTCTCTGTAGGTCACAATCATGTCCTAGTAGGTACCTTAACTAACATGTTGGTCAGACAGAGAAATCGGAAACAATTTGGCCCACAAGGGTTATGAAGATTTGGTTTTGAATGGGTTTTGGTTTAAAGAAGGGGTTTTGTTTTTGGTTTTTTTAAAAAAAATTGGGCTTTGGAAAAAAAATTTTTGAACTAAACCTAGCATAAATTATCACAACTCATAAAAGAAAATAAAAAACAATAATAATAATTAAAACAAACCCATAAAAGAAAAAAGAAAAATAAAAGAAAAATAAAAGAAAACAAAAAAAATAATTACAGTCCCAAATAAAAAAAAGAAAAAGAAAATAAAAATTATTACAATCCCAAATAAATAATTAAATTAATTATTACAAGCCCAAATTTGAATTTAAATGAGGCCCAAGTGGGTTAACTCATGGGTTAGGCTTACTTGTTTTTTGGAGGGAAGCCCAAAAATAGGCTTTTAGTCCCCTTTTAGTTGCACAGCCCAGTTGGGCTTTAGGATCGTCCTAGCAGCTCACGTCCAAGCCCAGCAGCAGCAGCGAAGCCCAAGAGCAGAGGTTGCAAGCCCAGAGAAATTGAGGTTACTGAGCCCAGCTCAGTTGGTTAAAGCCCAGCAACAAAGGTTGCACAAGCCCAGCAACAGAGGTTGCACAAGCCCAGCAGCAACAGAAATAGGCAGCCCAGTTGACAGCTTCAGTTGGCAGCCCAGTTGGCTTGGCAGCAGGCTTGGCAGCAACAACAGCAGCAGCAGCAGCTTGGCAGCAGCAACAGCAGCAGCAGCAGCTTGGCAGCAGCAACAGCAGCAGCAGCAGCTTGGCAGCAACTCATGCAACAGCAGACTTTGAAAACTTCAAAAATATGGCAGCCAGCTCCCCGGCAGCGGCGCCAAAAACTTGATGTGAAGATTAGAAGCACACAAAACACTTGCAAGTATACAAGGCCAAGATTTGTAATAAAAGGGTGAGTAGGGGTTTGTCCACAGGGAGAGGAGCATACAAGAAGTTTTCCTAGCTAAAGTGTGTAGTGATGATGCAAGGCAGGTAAATGGCATGAACCAAGGATGCAAGGTAAAGCAGCAAAGAAACAGCTAAGAAAAGAAAAACAGACAGAACCAAGGCTTGGAAGCCAAGGGCAGAGTGAGGATTGTGCACTGACTTCAGTGCACAGAAGCTACAAAGTGCAAGAAAATAAAAGGCAAGAAAATTAACTGAGTTGAAAGCACACAGGACTGAAAATGCAAATTACTGAGAAGGGATTGGTGGTTAAGCCAAGGCTTAGGATCCACCTTGTGTCCTAATCAAATGACATGTTTCTAGGTTGTGTTTGTTCCTAAGCATACATCTAGAAATGGAAGAATACCAAATTGGTCACTAGTCTGCCCCTAGCATTGGCTGTCTTTTAACAGTACAGCCAATCACAGGCTCTATGAGCATTGGTATCTCCCATTTGCTCAATCAAAACATAGCAACAGGAGAACTATCCTAGCTTCTAGTCACATGACAGTGCACAAGGCTTCAGCTGAGCCTTGGCCTGATGCTGTTTAGCTCATGCTACACATGGATAAAACAATCACATTCAACATATGTAATAATTCAAGCACAACTAGCAACATTTGAGATAACTAAAAACTTATGCAATGTTCAACTGTTAACTGACAAGCAACTAAAATTCAAATTCATTAAAATTTTGTGACAAATTCTCTACTGGCTAGTCCAGAGAGATATACAGTGTCTTTCACACACTCCACACAACACCAATTTATACCCAATTACCCATTTAGGGTTTTCCCCAATTTTCCCCCAAAATCAGTAGAACTAGGGTTTGGTGAAATTGATTTACCTACTGTTGATGAGATACTCGCTCCATCTCGTCGACCCACTCTTCTCCTGCTTCTTCTCGTTCCTCTCATGCTCCAATTGTTGCTTTAATCATCACTTATATCCCCAATTTCTCACCTAGGGTTTCAGTGAGCAGAGAGATGAGAAATTGGAGAAATTAGTGATGCTAAAGAGATGGTACGTGATGGTGATGATGGGCTTAGGTAGAGTAGAGTTGGGGAGAAAATAGTGGAGTGATTTGGGGTGAGGTGGTGGTGATGGAGACGGACATGGTGGTGGTACGGAGTATAGTGGTTCTGCAGAGGGGGGTGATGGAGGAGATGGGTTCGATGGAGAAAGGGGAAGAGTGCGTTTGTTTGAGGTCTAGGGTGTTCGGCACTTGGGTGTGAGGCGAGTGTATCGAGTTTGATGATCTGCGACGCTGAGCCGTGGGATAGGGAGATGAAAGATCAATCGGACGGTAAGATGAAGTGAAGCTTGTAGCGACCGCTGGATTATATAATACAACAAAATCAACGATGCCAGATGGAGTTAGGTGTTGTAGTGTTAGGCGGAGATATCAAACTTCGATGCACAGCAAGGGAGCGACCGTCAGATGCTTCTGAGAACTGATCTGACGGCTGAAGACGCAAGCGGGTATGGATTTGGGTTTTAGGCTTTTGGGTATAGAATATGGGTTTGAGAAATGAGTTTGGGCTTGGAAAACCTTGAGCCCACTTCTTCTTTAAGATCAACTTTCTTCTTCTTGAGCCCATTTCCAGCTTTTTGGACGTGCGCTCCATTCTTTGCGGCTTCCTTGCGTAATTTCTCCCGGCTTTTCACCACTTTTCTGCTCTTTTTTCTCCGCAACTCATCCAATCTTTATTTATTACCTAAAAAATACAAAATTAATTAATAAAAATATTTATTCTTGAAAACAATGAAAATACAGAATGTGGGATAAAATGTAGAATTAATGCACAAAAGATGAGTAAATGCCAACAAAAAGGGATAAAATATATACAATATTTGGCACTCATCATTAACTGGGTGTATAACATGTTTAATGGTATGTCTGTTGGGCTATGATTGTGACTTTTCGAGACCATACCAATCGTCTAGTTAGAATTCAGCGAGAGGACGTAGTTGAAATTCCCGTGTCTGTCGAAGAAATACCTGACTAGCCTGAGACAATGGGTGACGAGATAGTCCAACCCCGCAGTCTCAAAGATTACTTGTGCCCCACGAGGACAAGCCAACCCTCTTGCATTGTTCCACCAGAAACTGCTGGTCATTTTGAGTTAAAGGCGAGCACGATACACATGTTCCCTGTGTTTCGAGGGGTTGATGCTGAAAACCCTTACCATCACGTGATAGACTTTGAGGAGATCTGTGGGACGCTCAGATTCAATCAGCTGACAGAAGAGTCCCTGAAATTGCGTTTGTTTCCTTTCTCTTTGAAGGAAAAAGCCAAATCTTGGATATATGCTTTGCGGCCTCGTTCCATTAGAACTTGGGATGAACTTACGAAAGAATTTTTCAAAAAGTTATTCCCAAATCATAAAACATCCACCATTCATCAGGATATCAATAGTTTTGTTCAACTAGATGGTGAGACATTGTCCAAGTATTCAGAAAGGTTTAATGATTTGTTATTGCAATGTCCTCACCATGGTTCCAAACAGTGGAGACTATCAACAATTCTATATGAAGGGTTGGATTTAGACACTCAAACCATGGTTGAATCAATGTGCAACGGTGAATTCACAGATAAAAGTGCCGATGAGTCGTGGGCCTTCTTGCATGAAGTTGCCGAGAAAGCTCAGCAACGGGAGTCTGTTAGAGAACCTAGATAGTCGACCAACAAGGGTAGCGTTCATAGGATTGAGTCTGACTTTAAGGGTAATGCTAAAATTGCATCACTAGCTAGGAGAATTAAATCTTTAGAACTAGAGAAAAGTGTGAAATCTGCTGCAACTACTTCTTGCAACCAAGTTGAGGTTTCTATTTGTGCTGCATGTAATAGTTTTGATCATCTTGTTGATAACTGCCCACAATTGCATGCATTTCAAGAGTCCAGACCTGAACAAGCTAATATTTTATATCAAAATCATGAAAATAACCCCTATTCTCAGACATATAACCCAGGGTGGAGAAACCACAATAACTTTTCATGGTACAAGGGCCCTGTACAAGGGGGAAATCCAGGAAACACACAAGGATATTCACATCCTAGAAACCCCCAAGTACAATAGCACACACAGTACTCTGTAGAGAAAAGGCCTAGTTTTGATGAGGTTGTAAACCAAATGAATCAAAATATTTTACAATATCAGAAGTTGAATGACCAAAGGTTTGCTAGTCTAGAACTTAAATTGGGCCAAATCTGTGATGCTCTAAATGAGAGGGAAAGGGGTAAACTCCCTAGTCAACTTCAGCAAAATCCGAAAGGCACATTTAAGGCAAGTACATCTAATTGTAATGAGACTGCACATGCTGTCACCACTTTTCGTAGTGGTAAAATTGTTGATAACAATGTAGGTGTACCACAGACTAGTGAGTCTGAGTCAGACTCATCATTGCATACAACGCCACAGAAAACATCCATTGTAGAAAATGACTCTGAGAATGTTTGTAAATCTAAAAATTCTACTGATGATAATGTTTCTTTGCCAGCTAATGTTCCTGTTGCTCCATTTCCTCAAACGTTGGTGCAGCAGAAGAAAGTTACACATTACAATGAGATGTTAGAGATGTTCAAACGAGTTAACATCAACATCCCATTTCTTGAAGCCATAAAGCAGATCCCTGCTTATGCTAAGTTCTTGAAAGATCTGTGCATACAAAAGCGAAAGCTTAATGTGCATAAGTGTTCCTTTGTTGTTGAACATGTAAGTTCTATCATTTAAAATAAGACCCACCAAAGTTTAGAGACCCAAGTTGTCCCACCATCACATGCATGATAGGTTACCATACAATCAATAAGGTTACTGGACTTAGGGGCAAGTGTTAACCTACTGCCATATTCGGTATATGTGTAGTTGGGTCTTGGAGAGTTAAAACCAACACCTATAACTCTGCAATTGGCGGACAGATCTGTCAAAGTGCCACGTGGTGTGGTAGAAGATGTTCTAATAAAGGTTGATAAGTTCTAATTTCCTGTGGACTTCATTGTATTAGATACTCGGCATGTGCAGAACCCAGATTGTCACATTCCTGTCATTTTAGGACGTCCTTTCTTGGCGACGTCCAATGCAATTATTAATTGTCGTAATTGAGTGTTGAAATTGTAGTTTGGTAACATGACTGTGGAGTTGAATGTTTTTAATGCTAGCCAACAACATTTAGATCTTGATGATGATAATGATGTGCATGAAATCAACATGATTGAAAGTTTGATTCTAGATTCGTTGTCTAATAGCATGTCTGTTGACCCTTTGCATGCTTGTTTGAATAATTTTAACTTGGATCTGTTTGATGATGAATACATAAGTGAAGTGAATTATTTGCTTGAATCTTCACCTCTCATGGACACCACCAAATGGAAATATAGAGTGGATCCACTTCCACTCTGTGAATCCACTCTCTGAATCCAAGTTTGTCCCATCTCTTGTTGAGCCACCAAAGCTTGAACTGAAACCATTGCGCGATACTCTTAAATATGCATTTTTGGGATCTTCTGATACTTTGCCTGTAATCATTTTATATGCCTTATATATAGAACAAGAGAGTAAGCTTTTATAAGTACTTAAGGAGTATAAGGAAGCATTAGGATGGACAACCTCAGATATTAAAGGCATAAGTCCCACTGTGTGCATGCATCATATAAATCTTGAAGAAAATGCTAAACCATCTAGGGAAACGCATAGGAGACTCTATCCTAACATGAAAGAGGTTGTTAAGGGTGAGATTCTAAAACTACTTGATGCAGGTATCATATACCCGATATCAGATAGAGAATGGGTTAGTCCCATTCAGGTTGTGCCGAAAAAATAAGGTGTTAATGTAGTTCAAAATGATAAAGACGAGTTAGTTCCTACTCAAGTAACCACAGGGTGGCGAGTTTTCATTAACTATAGGAAGTTGAACACAGTAACAATGAAAGACCACTTCCCTTTTCCATTCATAGACCAAATGCTAGAACGGTTGTCTAGGCATAACTACTATTGTTTCTTAGACGGATTTTCTGGTTACAACCAGATTCATATTGCACCTGAAGATCAGGAAAAGACTACATTTACATGTCCATTTGGAACATTTTCTTACCGTCATATGCCATTTGGGTTATGTAATGCACCCGCTACATTTCAACGTTGTATGATGAACATTTTCTATGACATGATAGATAACTTCCTTGAGATCTTTATGGATGATTTATCTGTGTTTGGATCTTCTTTTGATGAATGTTTGAACCGTCTCACCCATGTTCTGATTAGATGTAAAGAGAAAAATTTGGTTTTGAATTGGGAAAAGTGTCATTTTATGGTGAACTCAGGCATAGTTCTAGAACACATCATCTCTGAAAAAGGCATAGAAGTATATAAAGCTAAAGTTTACCTCATTCAACACTTGCCGTAACCTCGCTCTGTGAGGGAGGTTTGATCATTTTTAGGCCATGCTGGTTTCTACCGTAGATTCATTAAGGATTTCAGTAAGATCTCAAGGCCACTGTGTAATCTACTTGGTAAAGATGTTGCATTTGTGTTTGATGATGCTTGTGTGCGTGCATGGGGAGAACTCAAAACTCTTCTAATTCCAGTCCCTATAGTCCGACCACCTGACTGGAAATTTCCATTTGAAATCATGTGTGACACGTCTGATTTTGCTGTTGGTGCTGTTTTAGGACAGCGCGTCGATAGACTTCCATATGTGATATACTATGCTAGCAAGACTCTTAATGATGCTCAACTTAATTATACAACTACTGATAAAGAGTTTCTTGCTGTTGTTTTTGCATTGGACAAGTTCAGGTTATACTTAATAGGGTCTAAGGTCATCATACACACTGATCATGCTGCCCTGAAATTCCTTATTTCTAAGAAAGATGCTAAAGCTCGTCTCATCCGATGGATATTGTTATTGCATGAATTCGATCTCGAAATTCGAGATAAGAAAGGTTCTGAGAATGTGGTTGCTGATCACTTGTCTAGATTAAATGTTGAGTCTTTTGATGAGTCCATGCAGATTAGAGAGTCTTTCCTGATGAACAATTAATGCTTGTGTCTGAGTATCCTTGGTTTGCTGACATTGTGAACTATCTTTCCACGAGAATAAATCCTTCGCATTGGTCTATAAAAGACCGTTCTAAGTTCTTGGATGAAGTTAAATACTTCTATTAGGATGACCCGTACCTGTTTAAGTACTGCCTGGACCAAATCATTAGGATATGTGTCCCCAACAGTGAACAAAAAGATGTGATATCTTTTTGTCACGACCAAGCATGTGGTGGCCATTTCAGTGCCAAGAAAACTGCTGCAAAATTCTTGCAGAGTGGGTTTTATTTTCCATCGTTATTCAAAGAATACCATGCTTATTTTATTGCTTGTGAACGTTGTCAGATACTAGGAAGTATTTCCAAGAGAAACATGCTGCCATTGCACCCTATTTTGATTGTTGAACTGTTTGATGTTTGGGGAAGTGATTTCATGGGTCTGTTTCCCAATTATGAAGGTAAGCTATACATCCTTGTTGATGTTGATTATGTTTCTAAGTGGGTAGAAGCAGTTGCGACCAAAACAAATGACCATAGGGTGGTTCTGGCCTTCTTAAAAGAAAACATATTTTCTCGTTTTGGCACACCTAGAGCTATAGTTAGTGATGGTGGTTCACACTTTTGCAATAGGTCTTTTGAGTCATTAGTTCGCAAGCATGGCATAACTCATAAAGTCGCAACCCCATACCATCCACAGACCAGCATCCAAGTAGAGGTTTCTAATAGGGAAATTAAGCACATTCTAGAAAAGACTGTTAACCCGTCAAGGAAATATTGGTCATTACAATTGAATGATGCTTTATTGGACTATAAAACATCATATAAAACCCCTATTAGCATGTCTCTGTACATACTTGTATATGGCAAACCTTATCATTTACCTGTGGAACTAGAACATCGAGCATGTTGGGCAGTTAAGAAACTTAAATTTTCTCTTGATAAGGCATGTACTCAACGGAAATTCCAACTCAACGAGTTGGAAGAACTGAGGAATGATTCTTATGACAGTGCAAAGATGTACAAAGATAGAATGAAGGTGTTCCATGACAAGCGCATTTTGCGCAAGTCATTCACGCCTGGCCAGAAAGTGTTATTGTACAACTCACGTTTGCATCTTTTTCCAGGTAAATTGCGTTCTAAATGCACATGCCCGTTCATGGTGCGAACAATATTCCCCTCATAGAGTTGTAGAAATCGAAGACGTAGCAACTAAGAACGTCTTCAAGGTCAATGGGCAGAGACTGAATCCGTTCCTTGAACCAATTCCATCTGAAATTGAAACAACTGATCTTGCAGATCCCATCTATGTGGACTGAAATGGTTCACCCCTTGTACATACCACAGGTTTAGAATTCCAATTATCTCTCATTGCTTTCTTTTGGTTTCAGTTTGCTAGATTAGCTCTTGCTGTATTTAATATTTTTTCTAGTGATATCCACCTTGCTGCTCAACTATCTGGTTTGGCAACACTTTTTGGATCTAGCACTCTCTAAACTTTCTTTATCTTCATGAACTTCATGGCATGTTTTGTGAATCCTTAGAAACATTGAGGACAGTGTTTAACATAGGTATGGGGGTACAAGTAGATATCACATGAATTTCGTAGCGATTTGATATGTTTGAATATTATGAATAGATAACATCTTTAAAAAAATGAATGAAAAATGGAGCTCATTTACCTTGATCTGTGATACATGTGCATGTATGATATCTAGGATTCTTAGTCTAAATGATGAGGCACCCCTGATTCTAGCACAACTCACATGTGATTTAGAAATTTGCACATGCACGATCAACCAAGCGTGTATAGCGTCAGTGTTTCATAGGTTAAGTAGGCTGCCAATCATCTAGAATACTGAATGAGACTTGACTAGCTTGTTCTTTGGTTGGCTGGGATAGAAGTTGGAGGATACGTTAAAAAAAACAACCATTGAATTTGACTGAGTGCATCGAAAAAGGTTGCCTCTTGCTAAAAATGTCATGTAATGTATTTTTGAGTTTTTATTCATTCTGTGTTTGTATCTCTTGTTATTGCAAAGTCAGATGAAAATTCAGCTGAAAAGTCAGTTATCAGAAAGAAAAGAAAATCCCAAAAAAAAAAATGAAAAATGAAAAATTAAAAGAAAAAGAAAGAAAAAAGAAGTACTCGGTGTTTATTATGTTCTATTTCAGTAAAAATGTTAAAGTATCTCTCTTGCCTCAAAATGAGAGGAGTCAATGTAAATATGCAGTCAATCTTCTTTGTTGATTTTGTGTTGTAAATGGTCTTGTAATATGAAAGGAGGGTGTAGCCATCGATGTACAACGTGGGTAAGCTGAAATATCACCAACTCTTAGGTGAACATTCACAATCATTCTCTATGCATGTCCCAGGGAGATACACTTTACACTCTCATCACATGTCCTTAGTCGTTTCAGTGCTAGAATTGTTCTTTTGAAAGCTAGATTGACATATCCATTTGATGTGAGCTAAAAAACTGAATGCAGTATCACTTTCATGGAATCTGAGCTTGTATTTTGTCCTAGAACTTTATGGGTATACTTTGACCAGCGCCAGTGGCGTAGGTAGGAATTTTCTTTTGTTTTTGTGTTTTACTCGAGGACGAGCAAAAGGCAGGTTTGGGGGTATTTGATGAGCACCTAATATTTCATACATTATTATCTTTTTGTAGGTGTTTATGGTATTTTGTTATACTAATTGCTTGTTTTCATGCCAAATTATGTAATTTGTAGTTCTTGTTTGTTGCAAGTAAATTGTGTAGCAATTGTCCTGACTTTTGTTTGTAATTCTAGGGGAATGGAAAGAATGGTCTAAACACGTGCTTTGAAGGAAGTGGAGCTACAATGACCTTTCAAGTTAGTTACCAAATCGATGTTAGGCAGACACGTATAGTGGAGAACCCAGCCAGGGTGCCAGCAGACTTGTGAAGCTAATGGATTTACTAATGGATGTGAATCTCAAGAAGAAGAATAATTTGATCATGAAATTAAGTAACGGGCCGAAATTCAAGTAATACCCATGCTGGGAGTTAAGGGAAGAAAGCCAGGTCCAAGTTCCATTCTCATATACCAAAAATAGGTATTCATGAACAACACTCTAACATACCCAAAATCCCTCTTTCTTTTTGCTATAATCAGAAACATCCCCCATTCCCTCCTTCACCCCTGAAAACACCCCATCAAATGTCAAAACCTAACTCTACCAATCTCATCGACAACCAAATCCCTGTCAATTTCAGTATTCATCACCCTTACCTCTATATCTTTCCCCTGTCAGACTAGTTGCTTACCCTTTCTATCCTCATCAATTTCAGTCAAACCCCTAGGCTATGAAGTACAAAATTAGGTAGGCTAAAGTGACTGAATGGAAAGCTAGACGTCTGAATTTGGTTCTCCTTGCGAACTCCAACAACTACAGCATAAAATTGGCAGCAATAAGGTGTATGTGGTGGATATAAGCTTCTGGCGTGGTCAAATTAGGGGTGAATCTGACATCTCTGCAACTCCTACAACTCCAGTCAATTGGTGAAGATAAGTGCAGTGGGTACACGTGAATGAAAAGTGTTGAGTGGTGAGTTTCGAGAAACCAAATCCCTAAATTTTATATTGTGTATCTGTTGGTTGTGTGGGATTAGAATTTGGGGGATAAATTTTTGTATAAATAGGGGTTCTCTTGTGGTGAAAAGGGGGAGGAAGGAAGTGAAGGTTTATTTTGAAATACTCTTAAGTAATTTCATGTGTTTTAAGTGATCTTGAGAAACCAGTTTGAAGAATAGAGTTCAATTTCATCAATGGTTTTATCTCTTTTTGAATTTTATTTGTCTCTTGTTCTCAATATGTTCTAAATTCTTAAATAGGGCATAGATGAAGCCCTTAACTTACTACTAGATGATTCATGTTTTCGTTATTGTTCTTGTTGTGATTTACTGAGTTAAGAGATGTTAACCTTTAAGCTGCAATGTACTACTTTCACCTAGTATATCATGTATCCTAGGTTGTTAGAACACCTGTATATTGTCGCATCAACTTATGTTTAATTGATATCTTTAATCTTTGATTAGTTGTGTTGTAAACTATCCATCTGTGAAACCCCTTTGGAAAGGCGAAAGACTCGTATCTTCACCGCTGATCTGTTATAAAGGAAAAGAATAATTTATGTTGCTGAATTTCTAGTAGAGGTTAAGTGGTGGACTCAAGTTCCCTAGTGCCTCTTAGTTGACTGTTTTCAACTCTCCTTGCATCCATATTTCTATTTCACTTTTCTACTTTGATTCTTGCCAACATCTTGTAGTTCTGACACTCAAACCCCTGTTGTTATTTCTTATTTGAATCAGTATTAGTTAGGCTTTAGATTCAATTTCGCACTGCTCTAGTCTCTATGGATTCGACCCACATTTGCCTTATTTACATTGTTGATACTGTGCACTTGTGGTTTAGTATAATTGTAGGTATCTCTAGAAATCCTACCAAAAGCTCAAGAGAATGAGCTTTCTGATTACTGAGTCTAGGACCTCTAGATATTGGTTCAAGAGGATTTTCCGAGATGGGTTTACAAACTCTAGACTTAGATTCACCAGAGTTGTTCTTATAAACATAGGTCATGCTTTCATCAGCAACATAAGACTTTATACCACTAGAATGCACAAAAGTCCTGTAATGATTCCTAGGAAGGAGATCATTTTTATAAGATGTTTGGTGTTTTGTGAGCATGAGATTCACTGCAGTAGGCGACTGACTATGTACCCCATTGACAGTGGAAAGAAGCAAATTACAAAGTTTAGAAATTTGTTTCTTCCTGGCAAAACAATGGATAACATAGTGATTCCCTTTTCCACAGAAAGTGTAGGTTCATGGAGAAGAGGCAACATACGACATTTGTTTTAACTTTACATCCCTGGGAGAATATTGTAAGTTATATAAACTTTTATCGACACAATCTTCTTTTGGAGGATATTTCTTCATGTACTGTATGTCAAGAGGAATAGTTGGAACAGAAGAATTTTTCCTTAAGACAGAGTTTTCCTTTTTCAAGGTTATACACTATTCATGGGCTAGTGAAAGTGATGCATCTAGCTTCTCTTTTTCAACACGAAGTCCGTCAAGATCAGATGAATGCGTCTTGATCAAACGTTTTTCTCTAATTGAGCCTTCTTTGATAACCTTTTCAATATCACAAATCTTTTCACGCTGTAGATTATTCTCTTGAAGAAGTTTCTCAATATCCTTAGAGAAGGACTCAATAATGTTATAGAGTACACGTTCTCGGTCAATAAACTTTTCAAATTCATCGATGAGTTGATAATGATTCTGAAGATCAACAAACTCAGTAGAGTTTTTTGCGATTCTGATGAGCTCCATTTAAGCTTTCTCCATTGTGTCCAATGTCTCATTGGAGGAAGAGTGATCTACACAAGATGAGACAATTTTCCTACCTCGAGATTCGGAAGAATCAACTAAGGAATAATCCTTTGAGGTATTCTCGAGACAACTGACATAGTTGAAAGCTTTAGGGGGGATCCTGGTATGCATAAGAAATTCTGTCCCGAGACTCAGATTTCTACAAACACATACTTGTAAGGTCTTGAACATGTTTGCCTGGTCTGATACCAATTGAAAAAGCGGGGGTCTAACAACACCACCCAATATTTCGCTTAGCAATTTGTATGGACTAGATCCGAAATACTTTCTAGAGAATCAACTAGACAGTCAGACTCAATCTAGGTAAAAGTATCTCAAGGAGTTAATAACCATCTCTTGTTTTGATTTACTCGAGCCAATAGAAATCAACGAGTCTTTCATCAAACATAAAGAATAACTTGGATGGTACCAAAGACCAATATCCAAGGATAAATCAATGATAATCAACAACCAAAGGTTGGATTACTCTAATTGATGATGTAACGCACAACCTGTATTATTTTAATTATAAAGATAAAACAATATAATGCAGAAACTGAAAGAACACAGACACCAGAAATTTTGTTAACGAGGAAACCGCAAATGCAGAAAAACCCTGGGACCTTGTCCAGATTGAACACACACTGTATTAAGCCTCTACAGACACTAGCCTACTAAAAGATAACTTCGTACTGGATTGTAGTTGAACCCCAATCAGTCTCCCACTGATCCAAGGTACAGTTGTACTCCCTACGCCTCTGATCCCAGCAGGATACTACGCACTTGATTCCCTTAGTTTATCCCACCCACAACTAAGAGTTGGTAAGACCCAAAATCGCAGGCTTTGACAATAAACAAATCTGACTCACACATACAAGTCTATCAAAGGATCAATCTGTCTCCAACAGAAAAACCCTAAAGTTTTTGTTCCGTCTTTTGATAATAATCAAGGTGAACATGAACCAATTGATAATCCGGTCTTATATTCCAGGATAAAACCTTAGATAAATCAATCACCTCACAACAATCTTAATCGTATGGTAGCGAAACAAGATGTTGCGGAATCACAAACAATGAGACGAAGATGTTTGTGACTACTTTTTATATCTTGCATATCAGAGATATTAATCTCAAGCCAATCAATCTGATTGTACTCGTACGATAGAAGATGCATGATCAGATCACACAACTACGATAAAAGTAGTATCGTTTTGGATTCACAATCCCAGTGAAGTCTTTAAGTGGTTAACCTGGTTTTAGAAGAATAAAACCAAAGGTTAAAGGAGAAATGACTCTAGCATGCAAACTAGTATCACATGTGAAGTGTGGGGATTAGTTTTGCACAATACTAGATGTCTCATTTATATAGTCTTTCAAATCAGGGTTTCTCCTTGGTCACAAAGCAAACAATATCCACCGTTAGATGAAAACCTGATTTATATTCAAGCTAATATTTCTCAACCGTTAGATCGAAAACTTATCTTGTTATACACAAATGAAATGCACGCTTCTAGGTTTGTTAACCGTACCCAAACGTGTACATTGTTGGTTCAACAATAGTTAACCAAAAGGTTAGCCATATGAGCATGTCATACCAACCATATTCTTCTTCACCATAACTAGTTCAAATGACTCAATTGAACTAGTTAGAGAGTTGTTCAATTGCAAGGAAATCTTATGTACTACACAAGACACAATTGAAGCAAAGATGATTTGATTCACTCGAATCGGTTCATGAACTTTATACCCACGGTTTGAAAATTGCATTCTTTAGTATTTATAAGTTTAAGTTCAAAATCATCTTCAGATATATAACCTTCTTAAATTCGCATACTAGGTTCGCGGACTTAAGCAACCGGGCAGAGTTTCCAAACTCCAGCACAAAATCTCGGCAAAGACTTTCCGCCGGTTCACGGACTGGTACTCACTCAACAATTTTGTCAACTCCAGCAGAATTCCTCGGGATGAGAAGTTCGGTAGTTCACGGACAGAATTCGCGGACTTGGAAACAAGCCATTCTTCCGATTTCTCTTGATCAAAAAAGTTCGCAAACTTTGGTTCAAGGGATAGGAATTATGCACATATGTGTTTCCACAACAATACCTATGTCCATCACTGGTTATGTAATCTAAACTCTCATTCCAACCATTGAAATATTCTTAGAGGACGTTATACAGTTGTTACACCATTTCTCGTCAAAGAAATTTTCAAATTGATTGAAACATATCATGACTTTCGTCACTAGGTAAAGATAAACATGGTCGAAACGAAACGCTTACCAACACATATTTCGAGATATAGATAGGCGAGGTATACTCGGATCGAAATACCAAATGTGTATAATCTAAGTCTATATATATAGCATATGACTTTTTGTCTCAAGAAGTAGGAGATAGAGTAGATAGACTTTTGAGTGACAGATAAGTTCAAGTCTTCATATACCTTTTTGTCGAGAAGTTCCACCGGTTCCTTGAGTAGTTCTTCTTCTTGTATGATAAATCGCCATGAAGTCCTTCAGCTCAAATACACTTTCTATCCTAGTCCGAGACTTAGCTATTGTAGACTAGGAATCAAGAATTATAGTTTTGATCACTAACATTGACAAACATGCTTGAGATAACAACGCATGCGAGTTCGACCGAGCAATGCTCTAACAACTCCAAAATCATTTTTCGCTCAAAAAGTGTTTAATGGAACTTACTTGTTCTTCGAGATTCCATTTGAATAAAATTGGATCCTCCCGGGTGATCACTTTGAGGAATTGCACGCGTTTAACCTTCAGAGAAAGTAAGTAATTTTTCTGAGTTAATTTTCTTCTGGACGATGCGCTTCAGGGCGTTACATTCACTGGTAGGATGATGAATGAATCTGTGATAATGGGAATATCTCGGATCCCTCATTTCTTGATCAGTTGGTTGTCACCACATATGAGGAAATTGAACTTCTCCGTCTCGCGTCCATATTTCTAGTAATTCCAAGAATTTCCTTATCGAGAATGGGAAATGCGGGTACCTTGAGTCTGTTTTTTCTTGCGTTAGAGCATGTTGTAGTGATATTTCTCGTGGGCTTTGATATGAAGCTCGTTTTGAGGATGGGGCTGGGAAGCAAGCGTGTGTCAGCATATACACAACTCGTTATCTGGGCGGCTTTGCCAAAACACAGCTGCTCTTGAGGGCCTCACATTGGTGGTAGTATCAATATCGAGCGACTGAGCTGAGCATTCCCAGCCCCTGAACTCATGTGACCCTTGGCTAATTTCTTCTTCTTCGGGCAGTTCTTCATTTGGATGAAAAGTTGCTGCAGATTGGACGACTTTCTGAACTTCGGCAAGGTTTTGAGATACAAATCTTCCAGCAAGGTTTCATAAGCCGAAGACTCCTTTCCCTTATCCGTCAAATGCTGCGGCATTCCTGACAAGTCCTTTCCTCTATGGAATTTCTTTGGGCCTCCCTCGTTAGCCAGATCATGATGCTCGTCTCTTCTTTGCCCCTGGTGTAGCCACACGCTCTTTTTGTATCTTCACCGTTAAAGACACAGACTTCGGATAACGATTCAACATTTTTTATGTCGTCTTCGACATTTGTGGTACTCTCCGGGTAAATGCTTGCCGAATTTTCCTGTAATCGAACTTCTACATCGTTTAAAAGACGAAATGTCTCGCTCTGCCTTCTAGCAATACCAGCTTGGTTTGCCAGGACATCTTCTAGCATCCTGGCCACAATTTCCAGGAGGTTTGGGTTATTTATGTCTTTCGGAGAATTTGGCTGGCGAGATTACATTTGTGGATGAAAATTGGGATCGGTAATTAGAATGAAATAGGGTTAAATGACTGAGTTTTGGATTTAAGATCTACCCGCTCTGAATTGAGAAAAATTGAAATGAAGATCGAAATTAATTTCGCAACCGAGAGATTAATCTCCCACTGTGGTCGCCAATTGTTTATGGGTGAAAAACATTTCTGTTTGTTTTCGTAAATTTGGTTGTGTGTGGATGAGAAATGAATCTAAACCCTAAACAAATGCACTGGACAGGAGTGCTTTAGATTCGAGAGATCAATCTGTACAATTCTGGCCTAAAACAAGAAATGGTTGTTCCAGACTTGCTTCGGTGACAAAGTGAAGGAAATGGGGTTGATCTTAGGGAGGGAAGTGAAGAAGGTGTTGAGATTATGAAGGTGTTGGCTGTTTATGACTTGTATCAGAATTTTGAACTGGCTTGCACAATGTAAGCTATCGGTTCTGGGTGTTTTTTAGATACTGTGTTCACAACCACTTGGTTCTCCCTTGTCGAAATAGGTTGAAAACCTATTTATACAAGTCATTCGAGCGCACCCCTCATATCGTAGGAAGTGTAGAAGGTTAAATGATGGAGCAATGGGGTTGTGTAGGATGTGGTGATCATTACGTGGTCACTCCTTTACCCACTTACCTCATCATCGTTAACCGTTCATATTTTCCTGACACGTTCTCGTAATGGGCGTGTTGCACGCCGCACGCTGTAAACCGCCAGACCAATACCCCAGTTTATGACATGTTTGATGTCTCGAGTAAGTGGGCCAAGTCGTTGGACTTGCCGCAATGAATAACATATGGTGCTACTGGGTGAAACAACTAAGTTGTTTATAAGATGACATATAATATCGTAGGTGTTCGATGCATGTGAAGCATCGCTTTTAAACACGTAGCTCGAGACAATCAGCATGCATGAACATCGTTGTCTTAGAGCTTATTAAATAAGTCGCGGATTAAGCGTCTTAAAATGGAAGCATGCCAGACCACCTTTGGGTGATCGTTTAAAGGCCGCCTGGATGAGCCACCACTTGCTCGATTGCTTCCTATGACAGAGTGGTGACCGGTGATCGTCGAGGTACCTCGCTGATCGCCTAATATTTAATCTTAGTTGTCCGACCAAGCTGGTGAAGTTGGACGGACGAGATGGTTTGCGGCACACGTTTTCCGCCGTTGATAAATTTAGGTATTAGGGACGTGCGAACATCCCTTCTTTGGCCGATCGAATCCAAGCACTGGGTACTAATTTGAACGGAACGATCGGGCATGCGTGTAGAAGAGCTGCCGGTGTGCATGACTACACCTCTCGGTCCCTCAAAAATTGGATCTAGGCCACTCGATTCAGCCGGCAAAGGTGAGTGGCCACGATCAATTTGCTACTGCCGCAAAGCGTGAATTAGGGTTTTGAACAGCTGCGGAAACTCTAGTTCGATCGAGCAACTAGATGCTCCATTGACCTCCCTCAGGCAAGTCGGTCGAAAATGGATGGAGTCGGGCCGACGGTGAACTCGTGTGCACCTTCCTGATGGTCCAAAACGCGATCTAAGCCATCCAAATAGGCTGGCTAAGTTGGGTGGTCGTGATCAATTTAAGACGCTAGTGTACTTCCGCGACCCAAAATTAGGGTTTAGAAGCATCGCGCCTGCCATAGTTTGGGAAAGCGTTTTATTGCCCTATGGCATTGCCGTGGGTAAACCGATCGAGTGAGGGGAAAGCTGGGCCGCCGGTATGCGTGTTAGCACTTACCTAATCACTCGTGGAGCAATCTAAGCCGTCCAACCAAACTGGCAAAGTTGGACGGTTGCGATATCTTTTTAAAGACTGTTTTGGAAAGTTGATGCTCGTTCGAGCTCCTTCCCAAACAGCGCGACCACCCTACTTAGTGTTGGCGTTTGACAGCGATGGGAGACGTATAGGTGAGGTCCGATCGGTAGGGCATTAGTGGGCCCGCCGACAGATCATGGTGATCGCCCATTCCTGCCAGGGTTTGGTTAGTCTTGTTAAATTGCACGACCAAATTATGTGGCTGTGATCGTTTCTCAGACTGATATGGACAGTTTATATTTTCCTTAAGGAAATTAAACATGTTTGATCGAGCTTTCTTTAATTAAAAGCACGTTGATACAAGATTATTTTTGTCAGAGAGTGATGTACCATGTGCGGGTATTTTTATGCTAATCTCAATACTGGCACTTCGGGAGACTCGTGCTACTCTGCTGAGAGTGAACACTTAATCGTCATGTCATCTCAACAAGGAGAGTTCGGCTGAAAACATAGCACGAAAAATACTAAGCAAATCATGCATTAATTGATAATGCTAACAAAACATAGAATTCACAGAACATTTGGGATTGTTGTTGCACGAACTATTCTGAGCGAATTCCATTTATATATTCATATTGGATTTCTTCAAATGAGCGAAGAAGTTTTTTACACTCATCGCTTCTTAAATGGATTTACACCTTGCAGGATGACATCGCATTAAATACGGGTTTTACAAGTTTAACTCTGAACTAAAGTCCACCATCAACACATTGCATGTCAAGACTAGAGTTCTTCTTCCATGTCTTGACTATGTGATTCATCATTGAACGTCGAGAAGGATATGGAGCGGAATAAACAACAAATATTTACGTACTCATCACCATAATCAGATACTTAAATTTGAGTATGTATAGCTAGTCATGCATTGTGGTCTTGCACACTAGAAGCAAAAGAATAGTAGAACTGTATTAAAGCTAGGAACTCAAGGCCTAGCAATGTTTCTATAAAATGATGACTTTCATTGGACATATTTTTGGAAAGTCAAGTAGAATCTAGATAAAACTCGAGCTGAAATATGCAAAAAAATTAATTCTTTATTAACAAGAAAATTCAACGGCCTGTTTACCTGTCTACCTGTATCAAATTATGAGTATCCAAAGAGACTAGGCTAGGAGTATGAATCACTGTTCGAAAAATATCATTCTCAAATCCTATCTTCTCAACTATCTTGTGATTTTTATTAACCAAGTCGCAAAGCAGGAGTCTGTTCTTCTGTCTAACTAGCAATTTTCCATCCTTGATCTTCACAACTTCCAAATACAATCTACTTCGCCAACATGGGATATATTCCGGCATAATGTATTCGGGAAGGGTCACAGAGTTTGCTTTAGCCCAGCTATTTGTTGCCTGATTTAAAACCCATAGCATAAATTCAGTAGATGAAAAAAGAACACATAAACCTAATTGTCCTTACATCTCCATTAAGTGCATACAATGCCTTTTGAAAAAGTCACCAAAAACATAACCTTCCCCGCAGGAAGCTCCCCCATGCTGCATCGTGCGACACTTATTTGTTCCCATTTCAAATGCCATAATCGAATTTGAGCAATTAACCTCAGCATTACTTGAAATTTCGTCAACCATCCAGTACAATGTACCGTTTATGATTGTGGGGGGTCTTTCAGGTCTTGGCACAAAAGAGTATGTGCCAACGTTTATCCGTAAGTTAGAACCCAAAGTTAGTATGTCAAAGGCATACTTTTCAGCTGTGCATTCCCAATATTGAAGTAGCACCATGTATTTCTTGTTGTTAGGATTGAAATAAAATGCACATACCTCAAAGCTTAAACATCCCATGGTAATGCAAATTAAATTCCCCCATAACAGTAATAAAACGGCTAGAATATAAAACCGAAATTAATGAATTTAATTGAGAATATTAAGTTGACAAAAAACCGTTATGGAAATCAGAAGTTAAATCTGCAAAAAATTAACTTTTAAATCCGTAGACCTCCCAAGACCCCCAAGGCCCCGCTCTCCCGGATTTTTTAAGTAATATATATATATATATAATATACCTAGTCAAATGCATGGGCTGAGACTTGAACCCAAGTCTATAGTGTGGGAGCCCAAAATAATACCACCACACGAATTCTATAAGTTTGATATAATATTATAAAACTGTGTTTTTAAATATATATATCTCCCAACAATCCCCCACTTGTATTTTAAAAACATTGAGCAAGTGTTGTATAGTTGTGCATCTGCAAAGGTGCCTTTCGCCTTGAACCTCCACATAGTGTTGAACTTTCTAAGTACCAGGTGACTAGAGTGACTTGCGTCTTGAACTCTAACTAATATTAGATTATTTAACACATACAACTATATCTAGAGTAAAGTCCTTAAGTTCGCACATTAAGGCCATGTGCTTATCCCTTTTTTAACAAATAATCTAGAGAAATGCCAATTTTTCATAGAAGGCGGCCACACCTTCATGTTCGTATAGGTGAGTCTATCAAGAATACTCCCGTGTATACCACTCTAACTTAAGAGATATAGACATCATTACGAGTTAAAAAAAAACTCAACCTGTTTCCCACTTCAGGATATCATGCTACGGGAATGCATGACTCTATCTTATCATTTATAACTTCGTCTAGTCCATTTGAACTTATTTCTAGGTTGGGTATCCATTAAAAATGACTCAACTTCTAACGGGAAAAAGTCCCATGCTTTTAGAGGTATTCCATACCTTTTCTCTTGCTAATCCTTTCGTCAAAGGATCATCTAAGTTTCCTTCATATCTCACATGATCTACTCTAACAACGCAAGTTGTGAGAAATTCTCTAACTATGTCGTGATTTCGACGTATCTGTCAATTCTTATTGTTATTATAACAATTCTCTACTACTCCGATAGCTGCAGTACTATCACAGTGGATCAAAGTGGCTGGTATCGGTTTTTCCCATACTGGAATGTCTGACAACAAACTCTTCAGCCATCCTGCCTCTTCACTAGCTGCTGCTAGCGCCATCAATTCAGCCTCCATCGTAGATTGGGCTATAATTATCTGTTTCTTTGATCTCCAAGATACAACGCCCCCAGCAATAGTAAAAACATATCCACTGGTGTCCTTGGAATCATCTGAAAGAGTGTTCCAATTAGCATCGCTAAATCCTTCAAGGACTGGGGGATACCTCTTATAGTGTAATCCTAGGTTTGTGGTTCTTTTCAGATACCGCATAACCCTCTCAATAGCATCCCAGTGTTCCAAACTAGGATTACTGGTAAACCTGCACAGAACTCCCACTGCATATGCAATGTCTGGTCTAGTACAATCAGTTGCATAACGCATACTTCCAATTATACTAGCATATTCATATTGTCTAACACTTTCTCCAGTATTCTTAAACAATTTCAAATTAGGATCAAACGGAGTACAAACAGGTTTACAATCAAAATATTCATATTTCCTCAGAATTTTTTCAATGTAGTGAGATTGATCTAAAGAAATACCCCTATCAGTTCTAGTTATTTTGATTCCCAAGATTACACTAGCTTCACCCAAATCTTTCATGTCAAAAATAGCATGCTTTTAGTTTCATTAACAACAGATAAATTGGAACCAAATATCAGCAAATCATCCACATACAAGCAAACAATCACACACAAACATCATTCTCAGATTTATAATAGATGCATTTGTCACCCTCATTTATTCTAAAATTATTTGAAATCATTAAATTATCAAATTTCTCATGCCATTGTTTAGGAGCTTGTTTCAAACCATAAAGAGATTTTTTTAGCTTACATACTTTTTGTTCTTGTCCAGGAATTATAAAACCTTCAGGTTGTTCCATGTAAATTTCTTCTTCTAGTTCACCATTCAAAAAAGAAGTTTTCACATCCATTTGGTGAATAAAAAGATTATGAACAACAACAACAACAACCAAAACACGTATTGATGTTAATCTAGTAACAGGAGAATAAGTATCAAAAAATTCTACATTTTCTCGTTGCCTAAATCCTTTAGAAACCAGTCTAGCCTTGTGCTTATCTACTGTTCCATCAGGTTTGAGTTTCCTTTTCAAAACCCATTTACAACCTATAGGCTTACAACCAGGAGGTAAATCTACTATACACCAAGTTCCATTAGAATATGAGAATCCCATTCATTATCTACAGCTTCTTGCCAGAAACTAGATTCTACAGAACTAAACGCCTCTTGTAAATTAGAAGGTTCTTCCTCTATAGCGTAAAATTCAAAATCGGGATCTTTATGTTTTGTCTCAGTTCTAGCTCTTTTACTACGTCTAGGTTCAACTTCAGTGATCCTAGTTTCTTCACTTCTAGGTTCTTCTAATCTAGGTTCAGAATCAGAACTAGGTAAAGTACCCCCACTATTACCCCCATTATTTCTAGATTTAAAAGGAAATCTCTCTTCAAAGAAATCAACGTCAATAGATTCAATAATAACCTTATTATTAATATCAAAGAACCTATAAGCTTTATTGTTTTGAGCATAACCAATAAAAACACATTCATAAGCTCTACTTTCTAACTTATGTCTTTTAGGATCAGGTAATCTAACAGAAGCTAAACAACCCCAAACTCTAAAATAAGAGACATTAGGTTTTCTATCTCTCCAAATTTCATAAGGAGATATCTTGGTTTTATTATTGGGAATGTGATTCAAAACATTGCAAACAGTCAAAAAACATTCACCCCACCAATGGGAAGCAGCACCAGAATGAAGCAAACAAGCAATAGTAAGTTCAGTCAGTGTACGATTCTTTCTTTCAGCTTTTCCATGCATTTGAGGATTATATGGAGCAGTTATTTCATGTATTATGCCATTATTTTGATAAATTTCTGTAAAAGGAGCAGAATCATATTCAGTGCCTCTATCACTACGAAACCTCTTAATTTTTCTACCAAATTGATTTTCAATTTCAGTAATAAAGATATTAAATTTTTCAATAGCTTCATTCTTATGGCTCAACAAATAAACATAAGTATAATTAGAACAATCATCAATGAACGTCATGATATACCTCTTGCCATTTCTAGTTAGGATACCTTCATATTAAGACAAATCAGAATGTATTAAGTCTAGTGGTTTGGATTCTCTTACAACAGATTTATGTGAAGTTTTGGTTATTTTTGCTTGACTGTAGTATTCACATTTTTCAAATTCATTTTCAGAAAATTCAGGGAGGACACCTAACTTGCTCATGTTATTTACTAACTTTTTACCCAAATGAAAAAGCCTACCATGCCAAACATTAAAATTGCAAACCATATAAGCAGAAGATTCAATTTTATTCATAGCATCAACACTAAGCTTAAACATTCCATCAGTAGCATAACCCTTTCGTACAAAACTCTTATTCTTAGTTATAGTGTAAATATCAACCCAATAGTTTGAAACGACCCATCCTTGTTGAGAAGATAGCCGGAAACAAGGTTCTTTCTCATTTCTGGAGTGTGAAGGACATCTTTCAGCATGAGTGTCTTCCCAGAAGTAAACTTCAACTCTATCGTACCAGAACCTTTCACCATAGTGCTATGAGAGTCTCCCAACAACACTTTCTTATCCTTGGTTTCAACATAAGTCTTAAACATGGACCTAACAAAACAACAATGACGCGAAGCACCACTGTCTATCCACCACCCATCAGATCCACCAACCATGTAGAACTCTAGATCAGAGACCATGGCAATCATAACGTCACTCATAGCATTAGCTTGTGCCTTATTATTTTCCTTGTTAAACCTGCAATTCCTATCCATGTGGTTTGGTTTACCGCAGGTATAATAAAGAAACTCAGAATTGGAATTCTGTCCATTTTTCGATGGGTGTTGGTTCTTGTTTTGATTAGGCCTTCCTCCTCCTTTATTCTGGTTCGGGTTAGGTTTCATATCCTTTTTCTTAGGTTTTAAGCTGGGATGAGTCTTATTGTTAGAAACAATGAGAATCTCTTCCTTCTTATCTTGTTTCCGAGCTTCTTCCTCAACCCTGAGCTTAACAATCAAACTTTCAAGAGAAAATTCTTTAGTCTTGTGAAGCAAAGTATTACGAAAATCTTTCCAGCTAGGTGGTAACTTGTCAATCATTACAGAAAATTGAAATTGTTCATCAGTTTTCATACCTTCGGCCACAATTTCGTGGTAAATTTTTTGAAGTTCATGAGCCTGTGCAACAACTGATCTCTCATCCACCATTTGGTATCTCACATACCGGCTCACAACATATTTCTTTGAACCAGCTTCCTCGGTGTCATATTTTTTATGTAATGCATCCCATACATCTTTAGCAGTTTAAAAAGTTGAATAATACTCATGTAAATCATCATATAATGCGTTAAGAATGTAGTTTTTGCAATCAAAGTCATTACCGACCCATTTTTCAATGGCCTTCTATTTCTCCTCAGGAGTTTGAGGAAAAACTTCTTTGGCACCACCTGTAGGAGGTGGATCGGTAGAAGCACCACCAGCATCAGCATCAGTCTTATCAGCAGCAGGTTCCAGGGTTCCAGGATGAACACTCGACACAATCATATGCAGCTTCATCAGTTTGAGATAAAAGAACATCTTCATCTTCCATCTTCTGAAATGCAACCCTTCAAATTTAAAAGGCTTGTTGGTATCATCAACGCGCTTCTTTCCAACCTCCATAGAAAAATAGAATACCTTAAAATTGTTGGAAACAATAAAGAAAATTCACACAAACTAAATCTCAAACAGCTGAGTCGCGGACTAGGTCGCTATCTTTAAGGTATTTCGCGACTCTGCCTCTTGATTTTGCTGACAGTCAAAAACTTGTCGAACACCTATGAGATAAAACAACTGATTCTCTCTTGTTCGATTTCTTTGCACCTTGAGAAATCGAACCAACTCCTACTCTATCTTATACTTGCTCAGAATACAAATAGATGAAAAAACTCAGTAATTCATCTTCTCCAAAAACTGTCTTTTATAACTCAAAGGAAATCAATTCGGTTTAATGAGAATAAAATCAATAATAAATGCAAACTTAAAATCCTCCATAACAGTAATAAAATGGCTAGAATATAAAACCGAAATTAATGAATTTAATTGAGAATATTAAGTTGACAAAAAACCGTTATGGAAATCAGAAGTTAAACCTGCAAAAAAATGAACTTTTAAATCAATAGACCTCCCAAGACCCCCAAGGCCCCGCTCTCCCGGACTTTTTAAGTAATAGATATATATAATATACCTAGTCAAATGCATGGGGGTGATACTTGAACCCAAGTTTATAGTGTGGGAGCCCAAAATAATACCACCACACTAATTCTATAAGTTTGATATAATATTACAAAACTATGTTTTTAAATATATATATATATCTCCCAACAGATTCACCCCGCACTGGTGCTTATGGATTATATATGTCTGTCTCCCAGGATACAACGACTTTCTTCTCGATGTCGTAGCACTCCAAACTTCGAGAAACGGCGAACCAAAACTTAAAGTGACGAACTCTCTCTTTAACACAAAACTTGATTGATAATTTTAGAAAGGAGTAGAATGATCATTAGGTTTATGGTTGATTTCTAATCTAAGTGTGCAGGGTATTTATAGATTACACAGGTACCTCTTCACTGAAGCATCGCGGATACTTCATAGAGTTTTTCCAAGGGTTTCTTATGAAAGCTACGTCCTTTCATGTTTCTTGTTACGGTTATTTTGGTTTCCAAATTGGAAGTACCCTAACTGACCGGACTAAACTTTAATTGGGCCAAATCCAATTAACTTAAAAAACCCAACTCCATTAAGTACCAGACAAAGGATTTTTCCATTAATATGGAAATTATGTTTGATTTTCCAACAATCCCCCACATGAATGAAAATTCTTTGACTAACAATAGAAAGGAAAATGTAGACAGACACTAAAGAGAGTTCAAGCGGAAATAAATTGCATGGGGATAGGTAGTTTTCGCCATGAACCTTCCTTAATGAATAGCTATCGGGCTTACTACAGGGTCAGTGTGCCATAGGCTTTGAACTGTCAATTTTTAAGTGTAAACCAAGACAATAACTATCACATAATTTAGTCCCTCACCAAGTTGATTCTCATGGTTGTGTTCATTTCGGCTCTGAACACTCCCGGAATTCATGAAGCTCTTATAGATGAACCTAGCCTATCAAAGGTTCCAACGGAAGCGTCCAAACTTCTCACTTCATATAGGTGATTACTATTGCCATACCCTATTTGGAATTTCTAAATATTATGAATCATTAAAAGCAATGCTTATCCTTAACTACGCGACAAGCTACACTGTTTCATCGTAGGAATGGGTAGAAACATATCTAGAGTTATGTTTCACAGTGTTTCACGTCTGAATCGTTCTTAATTTATGTTGTCCCGTTGAACCTAGATCTTGGGATCTCCAGTCAACTAGGTTGGGTTTCCCTTAATACGATTCGGTAAATGTAGGCTTTGAACCCATTCCCCTCGATGATGCAATTATAAGCTCTGAAGAATTCGTATCATTTGTCGGCTTGATATAATTCACAAACACTATTTCTTTTTAAATGCGCGCATTCGAGAGCAATTGCTTTATGGTGTTATGTCGTCGATTTATTTATCGAGACGCACCATAATCTCAAACTATATGTATGTCCCAATTAATTATATTGTTTGATCAGAAAAATATGTTATCTCTAGCATGCATATACTTCAGCCATAAGTATACATTCAAGGAAATTTCAAAATTACTCTTACTTCTAATCCGACCTTGCGTCCGAAGTTCCGGAATCCATTGTTGATCACGTTATCAACCTTCACTTGAATTTCCTTGTTACTGCACTTCTTTTAATACCATACACATAGTTCTTTTGATGATTTTGAATCATTTATTTCTAAGATTCAATGTACACATCATTTAATAGACATGTCACATGGAGTAAATTATCCTCAATAATTTCCCTTATATTTCTTAGTTCCAGCCATAGGCCATATACAACCTTCCCTTCTAGTACAACTTAGTTGGTAAACCAACCTTTTTCCTGTTTCAAGAACACTTTCTTTGACTCATATTAGACCTGTATGAAGTTGCTAAGATTCGACATGAACTGGATTGAAGAATTGTTCAAGGTGTTGGAAGATTGGAGAGCGGGTATATAACTGGTGCTGCTTGGTGAAATTACAAGTCTGAAGGAGGAGGTGAAAGCGTAGACTCGGAGGTTGAAGGAGCAGCAAAAGGAACAAGTTCGAATAACTGTTGAGGCATCTAAAATTGCTGCTGAAGTTGCGGCAACCTCGACGAGATTGAATTTGAAGCAGAAGGAGTTGGCTGAAAAAGAAGCCGAATTATCTAGTTTTGAATGATATTATTGCATTTAGTTGGATTTGGGCTTATTGCCACTGTGTTTTGGATACTATCATTTCTTGTTTTTTTTGAAACATTTTGATTTGCTGGTATTTTATGAGATGCTTTTGCTAACTTTTATGTCATTGTTGTCTTGATTGTCGTGCATGGCTCATGGTATAAGTAGATGTTGGTCATTCAGTATGGGAATTTGTGTCAGTTGTGTTTTTGGCAGTGTTTGAAGATGTCATCTCGTATCAAGTTGGTATCAGAGATGTTGGTGTTAACTCAGTTGATCAATATGTTAGAGTTGGCTATTGGACATTTTAGGTTTATTTCGGCGGAAGATCAAGAGTTGATTACGAGTGCGGAAAACGTCATGACAAAATCGTTTCAGACAAAGTCTTTAACAGACTTAGTGATTGACAATCTTCGTCTCGCTCGCAAGGAAAAATGAGTTAAGTTCTCCATTCTTATTCAGGATACTGAGATTGCTTTGTATCATGCAAGGGTTGCTTTATCTCGGGCTCATAACGAGTTGGCTAGTCACATCTGATACTTGTGCATATCTATTGTATGCTTGTGTTTTTTTGTTATTGTCTGTCGAAATTGTTTTTTTTGGGTAAATCAGCATCAGATTCTTGTAGGTTTCCGATGAGTAGTATGGACTTGGAATAATATGAATTTTGAAATTTAATTATTTTGTTATATTTGGTTTTATTTTCCGATATTGCGTAGGAGCTCCCGTTATTTCGGGCAGGTAGCTCCCGTTATTTTGGGCTGATAGCCTCGGGTCCAGACACCTTTTTAGATCTAATTCACAACTGATACATATATATTTTATGTGAGCTGAGTCCATGTGAGGATAGTTAGGTTTTGAATCCTTTCTCGGATTGGATTATGCAGGATAAAATTATCCATGTAGTGGTTGCATTACGCTCTTCCGGTGATTCTAGTCACCCTTCTAAAAGAGGTAAAGTATAGATAAAGATTTAGAATAAGTGGATGAAGCCTTTTATTAAGTGGTATTGTTTCTTACATGAATTGATATTAGTTTCATTCATTATTTTGTAAGACCCATGCATTCCCCCTATTTTCTACTATTATACCTTGCATCGGGGGTCTTATTGAAGGCTTTGTTGGTGCATACTTGATTTTATTAACGTCTGTAGACATGTCCCCCATCTAGGAGGTTAGTTTTCCGAAACTTCCTTCATTCATACTTATGAACTTGTGTTCGCTTAGCAGAGCTGTCTTCGGTTGGATTAGCATAAGTGGTTGCCCAGTATGGGATCGAAGTTGAGTATATATGTGTAATTATCTTGCTTGGTTCACTCAATCCGTTGTAGAAGGCTTCTTCTTCTAGGTGTGCTTCTTCGGTTGTGAAATGATCAACCGAGGCAGGGACGCGCTTCTGCTTCTCTTTCAGAATGAACTTGATGCATTGATGGTAAGTGGAGAGCACAATCTCGTGTTTGTGCAACCACGGCCTTCCCAAGAGAAAATGGTAATCCGGGTGCACATCCATGACATAAAAAGGTTCACTGTCTTGGATAGGTACTCCTTGTATTTTCAACCTAATAGTCCCTATCGTTTGTTGTGTGATTCCTCCGAAACCTTGAATTCCAGTAGGAAAGTTGTTGATATCTTCGTCTTTTACTCCGATGCTTTCAGCGATATGTACAGGAATCAAGTTAAGCGATGCTCCTGTGTCGACAAAGGCTCTCTTGAATTTATTCTTTCGGATTCCCACCGTGACATACAAGGGTCTTGTATGATCACAATCCGATGTTCGGTCCTTTTCCGAGAAGGTGATGATGTCAGTAGGGAGCGGATATTTGCGGTCCAAGTACTGACTTACTTCCTCATTCGCGACTATCTTGGTTAATATTATTGCGTAAATATGGAGTTGTTCAGAAAGTTCAATGTATCAAAGAATATTGCAAATAATGGTTTCTTTGCGACCGTGGCTGCAATATATTCGTAATTTTCTGCTTCAGACACAATGCACACTTCTTTTGGTGTTACCTCGGGTTCTTCATGTGTAATCATAAAAGCCTGTCGTGGCAACAGATCCGTCTGGATATGTGTCTCTGGGACAAAGTCAATTTCTCCGATTCTCTGTCTGTTGTGGATCTTCCATTTGAATATCCTGCAGTTCTTTGTCACATGCTCTATCTTTTGGTGGAAATGGCAGTACCTTGAGTGCTTATCTTGTTATGTTGGTTCTTTTGCAGGGGATGGGAGAGTCTTGTCTCCATCCTTACACCATTCTTCCAAAAGTTCGATGGTGACCTATAACGGGCATGGGAAGTCTGGGGGTTCCACTACTTCAGTTGAGTCGCTGCTCCTATAGTAGCTGTGTACACATATATCTCACCATCGGACACGTGTATACAGAAAGGTACGTGGAAAGCATGCAAGCCAAGACATCAAAACACGATGCGTCGCGAAGCACCAAATAAACCCCTAGGAGTTGCTTTATCTCATCCCCAGAAGAGGAGCTAAGATCAACGGTGGGGAGAAAGTCAGCTGACACGGACTGACAGGGGCAGAAGACACTTGTCTGACACGAGCAGACCCCTCAACCACCCGCATTAAACACTCTGAGCAGTGCACGTGTCGACCGACCTATGGAACGAGCGAAGATGCCTCCGCGGGATCGAGGGGGAAACGCAGACCTCTGCGTGATGGACACAAGACACTAGAAGATAAGGTTCCAACGGTCTTCAGAGATGGGTCCCACATTCCTACCTTATAAATACCCAATCTCCACAAAGGGGAAAAGGGGGGGAAAAAAACATCAAAAGAGAGAGAGAGAAAGAGAGAGAAAGAGAATAAGCAAAGGTAAGGAATCCCATAGTGGAGAGAAATATGTAAACCCCAAGTCATTCAACTATTCGTGTAACCTTGAATAATATAGCAGAACAACAAACCCCGTGGACGTAGGCCTTAGTGCTGAACCACGTAAACCTTGGTCTTATTTACATTTCAGCACTTTGCATTCATTTAATTCCGCATGCATTTGCTTATATATGTTGTTTTCCTTTTATATTTGTACCCCATGCATAATCGCTACGCATGGGGAAGTTGGAGGAGGCCATGATAAACCCGTGGGTTTTGAGCCAATGAACCCACATCAGGGTATCATCATCGTAATCTCTTTAGACTTTAACAATTGATTGCGGGCATTCGGACCCCGCGTAGTTCGTGTGTCCACAATTTGGCGCTAGAAACAGGGACTTCGTCCCGGTAAAAGATTTATCTTGTCCTGTGATTTCATTCTAATTTGGCATACGATTGCTCCGATTTTATCAGCTCTGACTGTATAGATCATTCGTTAACAGTATTATATTCAAAAACCCACCTTTTGCCTTCGATAAGAGTTAGTGTTCCAAGCACGGGTTATTGTCCTAATCCGTCGGATTTACAATTTTCATAGTTTTTTTTTATATAAAGATCGCCTTTAATAAACCCGCTTTTGAAAAATTGTATTTCGACAACTAACCCGCTTCACGCGGATATTCCCGTTTCTGTTTGAATAAATTTATACAGAGAGAACGTGTTGTGAGTAAAGAAGGCGAGTTTACGCTAGATTTCGTCAACAAAAAGGCACGTGATGGAGAAGACGCAGGAAGCAGGAAAATCCAAAGCTTTGTCAAAAGAAACACCCCGGACAACCCCGATCATCACCCGAAGCAAGCAGAAAGGAGATAAAACTAAAATGACCAATCGAAGGCAGGATACAACTGAAATCACTTCACCCATGAACGCTAATTCTGTTGCAATGGCGGCTCTCAGAGCAGCAACGATAAAATACGGGGAAGCCGCGGTAGTCCCGAAGGCTGCGGAGGCTAGCAATACCTTCGCCATGAGTCAACTTAACCAACCAAGGGAAAGGGTGGATGAATCCGGAACATTCCAACCCGCGCATCTGCTAACCTTTGGAATGCCGCTAACAAATAACCAGAATCAAACCATACCGACGGCTCGGGCACCGCAGAGGGGCGCTCACTCCAATTTGGAAACACCAGCAACAGAAGTTGAACCCCTGCCACCTTTGGTACAGACCATGGAGGAGGGTGGCGCCGCGGCTGTAGCGGCACGTGCGGGGACTCCCAATCAGGGGTCCAACCAATCACACCAGCTAATGGCTGAGCTCGAGGAACTGAGAAGGAACCAATAGGTTTACGCAGAAGCTGTGGCACTTTTGGCCAGAGAAAATCAAGATTTAAAGGAGCGGATTGCTCTAAGCACAAAGACCAACCAACAACTTGATGAAGCAAGCTCCAAAGCACCAGAGCCAAACCAAGACTGCAGAGTCGTCCTAGCGACTAATGAAGACGCGACAAGGAGACATAGCGTATCCGACCCGGACTATGACGATGGAGAATCAAACGGAAATGATCTGAAGAATTTAGAACACCAACGCGCAATGGAGGAACTGCGAGATGAGATGATGGCAGAGATCAGGCAATTGAAAAATAAACAAGGAGGGGGAAGGTTAGAAGAGGTTATGAGAGAAGCTAACTCCACGCCCCTGACGCATCGCTTGGCCAACACCCCTATTCCCCTGAAATGCCCTGTCCCGACGTTCGAATGCTATGATGGGTCCAGCGACCCTGCTGCACACGTTCGGTACTACAACCGCGTCCTAGCAAGATGGGGACAGAACGACGCCGTACTCTGTAGATACTTCCCGTCAAGTTTGAAGGGATCGGCGTTATCATGGTTTGATAATCTGCCACCAAACTCCATACACTCATACGACCAACTGGCAGAGAAATTCTTAAGAACATACATGTACAACAAGACTGTAAACACTGGGATGGATAAGCTTTTCTCACTAGCAATCGGCTACAAGGAAACCACGAGAGAATACACAAACAGATGGCATAGGATCTGCCAAGCCATAGGAAGCGTGGACCCAGTGGTGAGCATCAATTGCTATAAGTGGGGCTTGGACCGAATGAGTCCCCTATTTGTTGAAATTCACGGGAGCGTGCCCAAGACAGAAGGCGATCTCCGAATAATTATCGAGAAGCACGCTCGACTTGAAGAAATTCAACGGGAAAACCCGAGGGCATATCCGCAGAGGTCTCACCGCACCAATTCAGCAGAACAAACCAATGGGGCCAAAAGGGGTTCCTCAGATGAGAGACCTCACGAAGATAGAAAGGAACGGAGGGATGAACGAAGAACAGGCGACCGAAAATTCGAAGACCAAGTTTACACGAAACTCAATGCTAGCTATGCTCGTATCCTGCGGGAGATCAAAGGGAGGGAAAACTTAGAATGGCCATGGTCTAAGGGAAAGCAGCCCCCAAGATCCGAAAAGTCTAAAGATTACTGTGAGTATCACTGTTTCAACGGACACCAGACCGAAAAATGCAAGAACCTTAAAATAATGATTCAAAAATTAATTGATGCGGGAGAGCTCAAACATTACATACGAAAGGAGGTTACCGAGGACAGATCCAAACGAACCAAGCCAGTCCAACTTCCGGAAGAAAACCGAACAATCAACACCATCTCGTGTTCCGCAGCCACAGGACCCTCGCTCACAGCACAGATTGGAAAAAGGTTACGGAAGCAATTCGAAGATCGCTGCGAGTTATATAAGGTCGATGGGATAACAGTGGACGAACATGAAAAATGGATGGAATTACCCGTCATCTTCGATACCGAGGATATCGAATAAGATATGGAAGACCATAACGATCCCTTGGTCCTGACATTACCAATAGCGGGATGTAACCTCAAAAAAATCCTCATAGACGGGGGAAGCTCTGTGAATGTCCTATTCTATGACGCATTCAAGTGGATGAAGCTCCATGATGAACAATTGATGACCTCTTATCACACCATCTACGGATTCAATGGAGCGGCCACGAAGCCCTTGGGAGACATTGTGTTACAGGTTAACGCAGGGCCCATGAAACCGGATACCCGATTCAGTGTGGTGGATACCCCTTCCCCCTACAACGCCATTATTGGACGACAGTGGGTACACAAGCTCAAAGGAGTTGCGGCAACATACCACCAGTACCTAAGATTTCCAACACCTGAGGGAATTATGGAGATCAAGGGAGATCGAATCGCTACACGAGAATGCCAGGCCACTCAGGATCATATCAACAACGAGCAAGAAGAACAGCGAAAAATCCGAAGAGTAAGAAATCAAGAAACCACGCAAGAGAAAGCCGTAGAACTATTCCTTAAGGAAACCACAGGAAAAGGCTTGACGAAAGAGAGTAATGTCCGAGGCTCGGAAACAAGTACCTCAACAATCAACAAAGAGCAGAAACACGCCAAATAGCAATTAAAGAGCGCCCCAGTCCTCGGAAACCCAAGGCCTATGTTCACACCCGTGGAACCCACTAAGGAAATCAACATAGGAACGGAAGAAGACCCAAAGAGGGTCAAAATCGGGACCATCATGTGCGAAGGGAGAGAACATTCCTTAACCAAATTACTCAAGGAATATGCGGATGTGTTCGCCTGGAAGTTAGGAGATATGCCAGGGATCGACCCAAAAGTAATCCAACATGAACTACGCATCAAACAGGGCACACCCCCGTTCAGGCAGAAAATACGAAAAGTGGCTCCAGAATATCATGAGGCGGTAGAAACAGAACTTCGGAAGCTACTAGACGCAGGATTTATCAAGGAAGTCAAGTATCCTACCTGGATATCCAACATGGTCATTGTTCCTAAGAAAAATGGAGGGGTTAGAATATGCATCGACTTTACTAATCTCAACAAGGCGTGTCCAAAGGACAGCTATCCCCTGCCGAGCATAGATCAACTGGTTGAAGCAGTTGAAGGGTACGAGGAGCTGTCGTTTATGGACGGATACTCTGGCTACAACCAAGTAGCCCTGGCAGAAGAAGATCAGCAACACACAGCATTCTATACACCACATGGCCTTTATTGCTATACCAGAATGCCTTTCGGGCTCCGAAACGCAGGGGCAACATACCAAAGGATGGTCGATGCTATCTTCAAACCATGGATTGGAAGAACCCTAGAAGTCTACGTGGACGACATGCTCGTCAAAAGCAAGCTGCGTAAAAATCACCACCAGGACCTGAGGAATATTTTCAATGCTATGAGACAACATCACATGAAAGTAAATCCGGAGAAATGTACTTTCGGTGTCACCTCAGGGAAGTTCCTCGGTTATCTGGTGACGAAAAGGGGCATCGAGGTAGACCCAGCTAAGATTCAAGCCATAGTAGAGATGCCGTCACCAAAGAATCTAAAGGAAGTGCAGAAGCTCAATGGGTCCATAGCAGCGTTGGGCAGATTTATTGCACGATCTTCGGACAAGTGCAAACATTTCTTCAATATTCTTAAGAAAGGGAGCAGGTTCGAATGGACCGCCGATTGCGAGGAAGCATTCCAAAAGATCAAAGAACATCTAGCTTCGATCCCTATCCTGCAGAAACCTGACCCTGATGAAGTTTTGGCACTGTACATAGCAGCAACGGAGGACGCAGTCAGCGCGGTATTAGTCAAAACCAATACAAAGATAGAACAGCCCATCTATTACGTCAGCAAGACACTCAATCCCGCGGAAAGAAATTATACTAAGATTGAACAACTCATCCTCGCACTGGTATGGGCTACCCAAAAACTGAGAACCTACTTCCTAACTCACTTCGTCAGGGTACCATGCAGAGCACCATTGGAAGCAGTCCTCAAAAGCACAGGAAAAGTGGGCCGAATAGCCAAATGGAACACCCATCTGGACCAATTCAACATCATTCATGAAATTCAGCATTCTCAGAAGTCCCAAGTTCTGGCAGATTTCTTAGCAGACCTCCCTCTAGACAACGACGAAGAGATCAAGGGAATACCAGAAGCCGAAGAAGCAATCAAGGATCCAATGGATATCCTCGAACCTGCGAGTCATAGACAATGAGAAGTCTTCGTCGACGGATCTAAAAATAAGGAAGGGGCAGGAATAGGTATTGTCATCATCACCCCAACTGGAGAAAGGATCATACAGGCACTGAGATTGGAATTCAAAGAGCACACCAATAACATTGTTGAATACGAAGCTGTCATACATGCCCTACGTATAATAATAGAGATGGGAGTAACCGATGTAAGGCTGACAAGTGATTCGCAGCTGGTCATACGGCAAATCGCGCTCGAATATAATGTGTACGATGACACCCTTTCAGCTTACATGGCATTGGTCCAAACATTGGCTTCACAAATCCCGAACATTAAGTTCCGGCACTTATGCAGAAGGGACCTCAGGCATGCGGATGCCCTAGCATACATATCATCCATGTTGAGGGATAAAAATGCCGAAGGTATTAAAATAGCAAGGGTATACGAGCCTTCTATTGCATCTCCATTCTCCTTCGCTACCAATCAAGATACGATGGAAGAATATATTGAAGACCAAGTAGGAGAAGACATCCATAACGACTTTGATGAAGAAGACATCTTGTCAAAAGCAAATCAAGACGAAGATTTCAGCAATGAAGATGACTGGAGGGTGACAATACATGCCTTCCTCGACAAAGGAAGCCTACCTGCGGATCGGAAGCAAGCTAGAAAGACGCTCTCCAAAGTGGGAAGATACGATCTTCGGGACGGGATCCTATATAGAAAATCTTTCCTCGGACCATTACTACGCTGCTTATCCCGAAAAGAAGGGCATCGAATTCTAAAGGATATCCATTATGGTGACGCAGGGAATCATAGCGGTATGAGATCACTAGCTGACAAGGCAAAAACGCAAGGATATTACTGGCCGACCATGATACAAGATGCTGCGAGGATGTCCCGACGATGCGAAGAATGTCAGCGCTTCGCGAAAAAAATCCACGCGCCGGCAACATTGCTAAACTCTGTCGATAGCCCGTGGCCATTTGCAAAATGGGGAGTAGACATCGTCGGGCCTTTCATCGAAGGATCCAGGAAGAGACGATTTTTGATAGTAGCCACGGACTACTTCAGTAAATGGGTGGAGGCTAAGGCCTTGGCCAGGATCAGAGACGCGGATGTGTTCTCTTTCATATTCCAGAACATCATTTGCAGATTTGGTATACCTGCTAAAATTGTGTCTGATAACGGCAAGCAATTACAGGGAAAAAATATAGACATGCTCTTCGACACCTTTAAAATAAGAAAGAACAAGTCCACCCCCTTATACCCTCAAAGCAACGGACAAGCGGAAGCTACCAACAAGACCCTCGCCCTTATACTCAAAAAACAATTAGACGAGCATAAGGGAAGATGGTGCGAACAACTGCACAATGTCTTGTGGGCATACAGGACAACACGAAGGTCCGCTACCGGAGAATCCCCGTTTCTTCTTACTTATGGAGCTGAAGCAGTCATACCTACAGAAATCCTCATGCCAACCACGAAGACTGAAGCCTGGGAAAAAAACCTAACAACAAATATGATGTTAGAAAGGTTGGACGACTTGGAGGGAAGAAGGGAAGTAGCATTGCAAAAGATGGAAAATTATCAACGAAGACTAGCAAGGGAGTATAACAAAAAGGTAAAGCTACGAAATTTTGTAGAGGGACAGTATGTGTTGAGAACAATCCCACGATATCAGCAAGAAAAGAAATGGGGAAAGTTAGCACCTACATGGGGAGGACCGTTTATGATCCACGACATTGCGGGTAATGGTTCTTACTACCTTCGTAATCTAAAAGGTGAGGTCCTCCGGCATCCTTGGAATGCTAAATGGCTCAAACCATACTTCCCATAGAAGCAACGCAGATTTGAATCTGCTGGGAATATACCAGAAGAAGAAAGGAGCCTCCCCGCCCAACATGTTTCTATCTCTGGAAGAGGAATTGCAGACCTCAACTTATTAATTAAACAAGCTTTCAAATTATCAAGTCTGAGGAATCTACCTACAATATTGGGGAAAGTAGTTAATCTACAATCTCTCAGGGCTCCCCCATCAGTGTCCATAAGTGTAGGACCAGGGGGAAGGCACCCAGCAGAAAGAGATACCCAACCAATCTTAAGGCAACGGGTCGACGGAATGGGGGCGTACATATTTTACGTCCCATATCCTAGAACGTTGCCCCGGCCCCCACCGTCTGGGAATCCTCTGGCCCAGGATTTGCCAGCGGGGTGACAGGTCTCAAGACGATCACGAAGGTACCTTTCTTTCGTATCGCACTCAAAAACACTTAACTTTTGTTTTGATTTTTCACAAACTTAAAATACAAAAACATTGTAGGTATATCAAGAAGAGAATTCATTTCATAAAGGGTGATTACAAGAAGTGAACGGCCAAAGCCAAGGATACACAATCAAAAAACATTCCTTTTACATCGTTACAAAAAGCACAATTATGCCGCGGACCCTACAGAACGCTGCCATCTCTACCTAGGTGGCGGTCCCGTCATCCGGATTCTTCCGCAGACTTGATGGGACGCTCCCACCAGAAGAGGGGCCCGAGGAGCTGGGCAATGCAGCAGGAACGGGACGACGAGGGTAGTTCTTCACGAGACCATGTTCATTCCTTAGGCCAAGCTCAATCCTCTCCAGCATCCTGTTCGTCTCCTCAGCCAATTGACAACGAGCCTTATGTTTAATAACTGTTGTCCGCTGTTGGGCTTGGGATAATAACGAGGATAGCCGATTCACTTCTCTGGAAGCAGCACCAACGGCCTCCTCGCGGGTGGCTGCTAAATTCTTGAAGTGATTGGTTTGTTCCTTTTGCTGTGCTAAGGAAGATTGAGCCTTTTCAAGTTCTTCATTTGTGACGCGAAGCCGTTCCTCGAGCCCTGAAAAAGACACCACCACGGAGTCAGAGTAGAAAACAAACAAGATCACACTCGATGAATTGGGATTATACCTTCGACACAAGCCGAAGCCTCTTCATATTCATTAACAACCGCATCTCGCGCTTCATCAAGATGATCATATTCCGCGGATAATTTCTTATAGTCTAGTTGAAGGTTGGTGAGAGAAAATTGACAGGCATCTAATTCTACCTGCTTCATCGAGTCCATATGACGAAGGTGGTCGACCTCTTTATTTATCTCTGAGACCCCTTTGCTGAGTCTATACATGCACACTTCAAGATTCCTCTCAGACTCAGCAAGACGGGCTACATCGGCACGAGACGCGGAAAGAGCATTGCTGAGATCATAGACTTCAGCACGAGCATCATCTCGTTCCCTGGCAAGACCAAGCATTTTATATTGGACCCCTGAAAGAGGAATGGACCGCGCCGTCTGTAATTCTTCTTCCAATAGCTGAATCCTAGATTCCAACAAGGAAGTACGCTCGCGGGATTCCCGCAGATTATCACTGGTCCACAGCAGTGTGCCATCGAATAAAGCACGATCATGGTTGTACAGATTTTGCATGTCGACCATCTGAACATGCCGCGCGCGCCATACTTCAGCCCGAGCATCCCATTTCCTAGCCTCACTCTTAATCTTCTCAACCAAATCTCTAATACGAGATTTTTGCCGAGCTCTTTCGTTTCGAAGCCATACCAGCTCGGGGATGCCACCCACTGGAAATAGGGTGGGGAGACTCAGACAGAACAACTAAGAGAAAAGAATGACGATAAACGGCGAAGGAAAAGAACCAAACCTGTGAAAGTGGAAACTTGGCTACGAGTTTGCTCTAACTCAGCGCGCACTGCAATAAGTTCTGAACGAAGATCAGCCTCTGCTTCACCCAGTCTTTCTTTCTCCTTAAGGCTTTTCTTCAGCTCTTCTATTTCCACCTCCGCCGCAGATAATTCCTTTTCCCGATGACGAAGCTTAGCCTCGAGCTTCAGAGATTTTGCTTTAAAGAACTGATATAGCACGTGGTTGCAATGCTCGCTCCTCATCATCTACACATCAAAATGACAAAACATTATTCAACCAAAGCGTCCTATTCTCACGAACAAGAATGTACGAAAATTTACCTCAAGCACGCGCTGTTGCGGGAAGCCATATTGATACCCGTCGGCAATAGCCATCATATCGGCAACAGAGGTAGGAGGCTCCGGCACGAGGGTAGCTTCGGGAACGGTCAACCTTGTTCCCCAGGCTTCAGACACCTGCGCCTTCGAAGACATCTCCATCATACGACGGGTATACGCGGTTGATTCCTTTTCCCCAACAACCACAGGAGCAGGATGAGAGACAAACAGAAGATTCTTCTCCTTGAACCAACTCATGATGGCATCCTCACCCTCAGACATCGGCGACTGGGGAAGACTATCGGCGGGCGCGTCCACAACAGATTTTCCTTTAACCGACTCGACCCCCTCAGCACGAACGTTGGCATGTTCTCCCGCGCCTACATGCACAGCAGGCTCCTCCGCACCAACACCTTCTACAGCAGCATCACCATTACCATCACCACCAAGAACATCCCAATTGTCATTAGGGGAAAGTAAAGAGAAGTCCCCGGGGAAATCGAGGGCTTCGTCAAAGAACTCCCCCGTGGAATACATCCGATCGAAAGAAAATTCTTGAGAAGTGGGGAGGGTATCCATAACATCACCAGCAGGGACGGAAACATCCTCGATGACAACATCATCCGCCACTACACCCTTGTTCCTTCCTCCATCACCGGCGGGACCAGCGAAGACCTCTTCTTCGGCATTGATAGGGGAGGTACCAGTACGTTCCTCCCCATCTGTAATCTCGTCCTCGACAAACTCTTCGTTCACAGGACTAGTAACTTCTTCTTGGGCCTCAACCTCACCCACCACCATAGTAGAAGACTGCTTCGGCCTAATCTTTGTCTTCTTCAATACCTGAAACCGACACCACAAAGGAATTATTCTTCCCGTCCGATGGAAGTTATAAAAACGAAACACAACTAGAATCTGCGTACCTGAGCAGCTGAGATATTCTTCGATGGGAGTATAGCACCGGAACCATCCTCCTCGTCTCCCTCTACGACATCCAGGGCATAAGGAAAATTCATGCCCGCAAAGTTCAGACGCCAGGGGCAGAAATCTCCATAGCGAGCGGGAGGAGATTCGCGCGGCTTACTATTCTCGGTTGGCCGCCATCCGCGGGAACCGGGAATCCAACCATAAGCCCACGGACCTACTATCTCAATGACAGTGGCGTGCCACTCGTAGTCATGATCACGCTTGATCCTTTCTCGCGCGGGGAAGAGTTTCCGACGATTGGACGCCTCCGTGCCAGGAACATACTTCAGCTTGGCATCGCTGACCTCATTTAACAGACGAATCTCGCCTCGAGGAGCAGGAAGATTCCGAAGGCTGACACTCCACGGTTTGCGATTCCTGCTATTGACGTAATCACCGAAGGAGTTATTAAAATTCTCAGGAGTGTACCATTCCTTCTCCAAGGGATTGGGGACGTAGAAAGTCATCGACGTTTCCCCCTTACTCCGCATATAGCACTTCTTCAGGGCGCGGAGATAATTCCCCGATAATTGGGATACGGAACGGCTATGAGTATTTGTGGAAGAACCCTCACGACTAGCGAGCACGTCGTAGTAGAAGGAATCACCCGATTTGTACAATGGCAGCATCAGACCAGCCTCGAAGGCCCCAACCGTCGTTAACAAGTGAAATTCATCGAATTCGTACTTAGAGATCAGCTCATACGTAATTTCATCCTCGGGGGCATAAAAACGAACCCCGAAGGCTTGGAGCTCATGCTTCTCCTTGAATAGTTCAAGATCGATATGCTTGAAGGTTACTTTTCTCCTGCTAACAGAAACACTGCGTATCAAGGGAGCAGCCTCTTCCTCCTCCGCGGGACCGGATGAGCTAACAAACGCTTCAGACGCTTTTCTCTTCACGGGGGGATTCTTTGAAGATCCAGCCGCAGGAGATACGCCCTTTGTATTCTTCCCTTTCAAAGTTGGAGAAGACCGTGGATGATGCTCGGGCACTAACGAACGTAAAGGAGGAACGTCAAAAGCAACAGCGCGGGGAGGAGCCTGCGTACTCCGAGTCTCTTCACGAGGACGCACCATTGAGTGATTAAAGACTCTCCGTGAGCCAGACGGAATTATCGGAGGAATCTCTTCCCGAGAAGACGAGGCTCTCGCTCCGGAAGACACTCGACTCCGACGAACATCATCTTGAGACTCTCGACACTGAGGAGATCTCGACAACCTAGAATCAGGAGTCTCATAGGTAGGCCGCGGACGGTCAGACATGGCTTCGGAAAGAATAAAATCAAGAACAGGTTACACACAATAACCAAAAATCAAAAAAATACAACCACGACAACATAGCAACCCTAAAATTAGGATACAATCTCAATACTCCACCCTCGAAGTAATGGCTGCCTTAATTTAAGATGAAGAACAGGGGCAAACTAGTATGCAAGCATCAGAAAGAGTTCTTCATCACAAACAAGGAACAACAATAGCAGAAAATTCACAATTCAACACGGCATAAAACAGTGAAATCAAGAAAAGAAAAACTCACCGGCAAAAACAGCAAGTAGAAGAAACGAACAGGGGAAGATCCCAGGTGCAATAAAGACTGACAGAAGTTAAGATCACAGGTGCAATGAAGACTGACAAAGAATTTAAGGTCACAAGTTTAATGAAGGCAGGTAGGAAACCTAAAGGAAGAATGAACTAAGAGAGTGTTTAGGAAGAATGAAATTAAATTTCCTCTCTATCCTTAAAATACCCGAAAGAAAAGAGGAAATTAAGGGAGAAATAGGAAAACGTGCCCGTTACATAAGCAGTTAATGCACGAATAAAAGACGTGCCCAAGTATCTAAGAGAAGTTATTAGGAGTGAGAAGAATGTGCGACGATAGTTTTTCTTCAAGGCACCCATTAGTCAGTTAAGCCTGAAGAAAAGGGGCAAATTGTGTACACATATATCTCACCATCGGACACGTATATACAGAAAGGTACGTGGAAAGCATGCAAGCCAAGACATCAAAACACGATGCGTCGCGAAGCACCAAATAAACCCCTAGGAGTTGCTTTATCTCATCCCCAGAAGAGGAGCTAAGATCAACGGTGGGGAGAAAGTCAGCTGACACGGACTGACAGGGGCAGAAGACACTTGTCTGACACGAGCAGACCCCTCAACCACCCGCATTAAACACTCTGAGCAGTGCACGTGTCGACCGACCTATGGAACGAGCGAAGATGCCTCCGCGGGATCGAGGGGGAAACGCAGACCTCTGCGTGATGGACACAAGACACTAGAAGATAAGGTTCCAACGGTCTTCAGAGATGGGTCCCACATTCCTACCTTATAAATACCCAATCTCCACAAAGGGGAAAGGGGGGGGGGAAAAAACATCAAAAGAGAGAGAGAGAAAGAGAGAGAAAGAGAATAAGCAAAGGTAAGGAATCCCATAGTGGAGAGAAATATGTAAACCCCAAGTCATTCAACTATTCGTGTAACCTTGAATAATATAGCAGAACAACAAACCCCGTGGACGTAGGCCTTAGTGCTGAACCACGTAAACCTTGGTCTTATTTACATTTCAGCACTTTGCATTCATTTAATTCCGCATGCATTTGCTTATATATGTTGTTTTCCTTTTATATTTGTACCCCATGCATAATCGCTACGCATGGGGAAGTTGGAGGAGGCCATGATAAACCCGTGGGTTTTGAGCCAATGAACCCACATCAGGGTATCATCATCGTAATCTCTTTAGACTTTAACAATTGATTGCGGGCATTCGGACCCCGCGTAGTTCGTGTGTCCACAGTAGCCTTTCCCATCTCTAAAAATAGCTGATTTTTTCCCTTGTCCGCTAACTCCTTCGTCTTTAGCGTACGCCAGCGCATGTCCCCATTATTTGGCTTCAGATGTTTTGAATTCCGCCGCATCGTCTGCCCGAGAACACGCGTCTCGAAGTCTGCAAAGGTTTCCAACCCGACAGTCGCTATAATGAAGCTGAGCTCCGCTGGTAATAGGCTGATACCTATCTTGACAAGTTCCTTTTCAGGAATTTTTACGCTGCTGCGTAGACACTCTCCCTGGAAACTTTTCGCAAAATCTAGATACTTTCCACTGGCTTGAATTTATGGCTACAAATATCCGAAATAGTAAGCTGTTTCTGTCGATAGTAGAACTTTTTCATGAATTTGGTTCTCATTTCATTCCAAGACGAGATGCTATTTTCTTCAAGTCCTATAAACCACATGAAGGACGCTCCAGTAAGTGACTTCCCGAATTCCCTGAGACAGATGGAGTCATTTGTGGTGTATTCGTTCAAACTCATGAGAAAATGATATACGTTTTCCGTTGCATTGCCAGAGCCATGGAATAGTTGAAACTTGGGTTGTTTATATGTTACCGGCATTGATTTATCCAGTAAGCCTTGAGAAAAAGGGGATTGCATGGTAAAATTTTCCGTGGGTGGGGTTAGGCCATAGTGCTCCTCGATATATTTAGAAATGTGCTCCTCCGTTATAGTGACATGATCCGTTTTCTTATTAGGTTGTCCTTATAAGTTCCGAGAACCCTCTTTCAGCATCTGGATGGAGCCCGGTATCTCACTACGCTGGCGGTTTGGTCTGATAGATGAGATTCGTCTTCTGAAAGGGTGCCGTTGGGCTCTGCTTTATAGTAGAAGGGGATGTTTGGGAATTCCGAAAGGGTCAGAATCTTCATCACCGCCTTCGGGTTGTAGCTCGGATAACCTTTCCATGAGGACCAATCTTCTTTTATCCGAGCTAGCCAATTCTTGGCGCATTTGCTGTATCTTGAGCTTTTGCGGGTCAAGTAGGGGTTGTTCGCGTGCTGGCATGTTTTCCCTATCTGCCCCAATTTGTACTTGTTGGATTTCCTCAACATGTCTAGGTGTAGCCCCGGGTACATTTGATTGATTTACCCTTATTAGTAGGCTTTGGTTCCGTCCTCCTGATTCTTCTGTCAGTGGCATTCCGAATTCAGGATTTGTTTGTTGATTTGATGCTTCATTAACGCCTGATGATGTCGTTGGTCCCACCACCTCTTTGCGGGAGGTTCCGATCCTGTGGTATTTAAATTACTTGTTGGCCGAGGACTCCATTAGAATTGTATTGGTGCCGAGGACTAGTCCCCCGTGAAGTCGCCAAATGTAAACACCCTTAAATTATCATAGAGTAATGAGGAGACTAATCCCAATAAACAATACAATTATCTGGGGAACTCTGCCTTTCTCTGGAAGAGTTCCCTGCTATTTATAAGTAAAGTGTGACATGCCAGTACCGTACACGTGTACCCTACTAATATCTTTCTTCGTAAGTTTTCTATTATTAGCCTTACACATGTACTATCACAGCTGGGTGTTATTTAGGCACTCATCGGTTATCTTCTTCTGAGCAATCTATCTTTGGGGCAGCCTTCTTGCGTTGCATCCTCGTTCGTGGTGACCTCGACTTTGCTAATGGTGGCTTCGGTTAATATCCGAAGCCCCCATTCTTGTCCTCGGCTTTTGGTCAAATTCATGTGTTTACAATTAACCTACCGATTTTTTTATCAACTAATATGAGATCCTAAAAGGGTTTCATTAATTAATGGGAGATCAACGAAAGGATTGTGAAGTAATGTGAGATTAGGAAGCGGATGTCTTCAAATCTGACATTATCATGTAGAGGGTTGTCAACTACTCTACGTTTTTTAAACCATGTCGTGCATAGGCTGAAGCAATTTGTTCTGCCTATCCCAGCGGGCCTTGTCAAAATCAAAAATAAAATAAAATAATAATTCTTCCTATCGAAAAAATACATACATCCGTATCTGTGCCGTGATCAGTGGTAATTTGTGGTTCGTGAGAAAATTGAGTTTGTTGATCGCATCTGAATTTTAAAGCTTTATTAAGAAAACAATGGTATCATTTTATAGAAACATTGCTAGGCTTTGAGTTTTTTTTTTTTTCCTTCAGAAGTAGATAAAAGTCACCGACTGTCAATACGAACATACATTTAAAAGAATGGAAAAAAGCTAGTATTACAATTGAACTCTGTATTGACTTGAACATTTAATTTACCTGCTAACAGTATCAAATTCTGAGTATTCAAAGAGAAAGAGACTAGACTAGGAGTATGAATCATTGCTCGAAAATTATCATTCTCAACTACCTTCTGAGTATTACTATCCAAGTCGCAAAGCAGCAGTCTGTTCTTCTGTCTAACTAGCAATTTGCCATCCTTGATCATCACAACTTCCAAATACAATCTATACGGCCATGAGATATTTAACGGCCAAAAATATTTGGGAAAGGTTATAGAGTGTGCTTGCGCCCAGGTATTTGTTGCCTGATTTGAAACCCGAAGCACAAGTTCAGTAGATGACAAAAGAACACATAAACCCAATTGCCCTTCCATCTCTATTAAGTGCATATTATCATGCCTGTTAAAACTAACATCACCAAAATAACGTGCCTCACAGGGAGCTCCCCCATGTTGCATCGTGTGACACTTGTTTGTTCCGGTTTCGAATGCCATAATCGAATTTGAACAATTAACCTCTGCTTTACTTGAACTTTCTTCCACCATCTGATACAATGTCCCGTTTATGATCGTGGGGGGTCTTTCACGTCTTGGCACATAAGAGTACGTGCCAACATTTCTCCGTAAGATTGACTAGATCCGAAAGTTAGTATGTCAAAGGCATAATTTTCAGTGGTACATTATTGAAGTAGCACCTCGGATTTCTTGTTGTGAGGATTGAAATAAAATGCACACACCTCAAAGCGTAAAAAATGGATCTCCACGGGGAATTAATATCTTTGTTTTTAAATAAAAGGAACCCGTCGTAAGAATCATAAAGCCTGACAGGATAACCTTCCTGCTGCATGTTGCAGAAATCAAGTTTCAGGTTTACTTGTAGTTGCAAGTTTTTTCACAATCACATTCCACTATAATTACAATCAATATTAGGTAATCATCATTAAACTCTTCATTGATTATCAAAACTTAAGTCGGTTTACAAGATTGATACAAGTATTATAATAATTTTACTTGCTCCTAGATTTACTTTCTCTCTCCTGATTTCTTATCTAACACTCAAAAGAATCCCTTGACAAGTAATAACCTCTCCTCTTTATATAAGATCTTACATAGTGGATGACAGCTAAGAGATCATTTATTTTCGGAATATCTATGCGATACACTCGCTCATGTACAATCACTCGTTCTCGCACAGACCATACTTCGCACAGATCTTCACACTTTACTCGTGACTTTGCTGACATCATCCATTACGTCATCTCAACCTTGATGTGTGCGATCTCCCTCGTTTAAGTTATATATTCTTCACTTCGCATAGTTACTAACATGTGCGATATCTCACTCCTACATTCTGCCTCTTCTAATTTTGCTTATTCTACAGGGTGAGCGATATGAGAAACTCCCACCCTATATTATCGCATTTGCTTGTCTTTTCATATTTTGCTTTACCGACAATTTTCCGGAATTCCGTCTTCCCTTGTTTACGCGTGTCTTTTTAAACATTCATTTTTTGATACGTCTTTTTAACCTTTTGTTTCTATCCATTCATTTTCTCGCATTAATGAGAAGAAATTTTGAAAAACGGGACACACTTTTCCTATATATCTTCCTTTATCTTCTTCTTTATTCTTTTTATTTCTTTTACTCTTCTTCGTCTTCTCTACTACTGTTCTTTATCAAATTACCTCCATTCCCATTCTTTAATGGCTCCTGCTGGTAAAAAAATGGAGACAGAATTTACCAAATTAAAGGACGAACTTCATTCGAAAGTTTATACACTTTCTCTTCCTCCATCAACTGATTATTCCTCCAAATTTGATTTTGATTTGATCAACTCTGAACAGTGGAGTAAACAGAGAGTTATTGTTTCATTAGAGCAACTTTAAATTCTTCCAATTCCCCTGTATAACCCTGAAATTCCTATTTTCTATAAAATTCTTGCTGATGAGAGATTCGCACGGGGAATATTTCAAATGAGTGATGATGCGATTAGAATAACATTAGAATATTCTCGTCCGGCAGCTGGATTAGAGTCTTCTTACCCTTATGAGGTCCGAAACAAATTGTATCGCGATAAAGTTATTGATCCCACTGAATATACTCTTGATAATTTCTTCAATCATTATTATGTTAGGCTTATGAAAAGTAATTCAACCAAATGGGCCGTTCGCTTAAGAAGAAAAGACGACATTGCTGAAGATAACAGAATCATGCGAGACATTGACTGGAATGACAAATCCAATAACAGTGCTTGCAGATCTAATGATTCAAGTTGGCTTAATTGTCCCACTATTTTAGAAGGTCCCTACATTTCTGGTAAAGCTGGGGATGGTTCTGATCTTCCACTTCCCGATAATATTTCTTCTTATCAACCTTGGAAGTTCGCATTATCCAAGAGTGAGACAAAGAAAGTGGTATGTAATTTTCGCATAAGTATTCTCAATCTCGCATAATTTTTCTTCTAATTTCTTATTTTCCTGTATTTTTCCTTTGCAGGCTACTAAGAAGGCCAAAATTCACTTAATGCATCACCTTCGTAGAATAAGAAAGTAAGAAACATCCTTTTTAATTTTAAAAATATTGTTGCCTATGTTTCTTATCTTGGTAATTCGCATAGGTGAAATCTTTGGGTGATAAGACTTTGGGAAAGGGTAAGTAAACCGTGTCTAAGTCTTCATCCAAAACGACTTCGTCCATGGATGATCTCTCTAAGAAGCGCAAAAGATATGATTCTTCCTCAAGTTCGGAATCCACTAATGATGAAATTCTCGCTCCTGAAGAAGATTCATCAATTGATTGTTATGCGAAAGAATTATCAAACCTTTTTCTAGGGATATGCTGACTATTGTTGATCATGGAGGGTTGGATCATGCCTTTAAGATGGTCTCAAATGTATGTATCACTCCTAACTTGGAGGATCCATCTCTTCGTGGAATTGCCTCTGCGATAAACCCAGATCTCCAATTTACACTTAACGCTATGGTAATATTCACAACTTTATTTTTAACTTTTCCTTAGTATCCCCTCCCTTTACTCATAATGCTTCTTTTACCACTCTCGCAGGGAGCTCGTTTTTCTTATGCAATTTCTGTGGATTATGAAAGGAAGCTTCTCAAGCTGAAAAATGAGAATGCGAAAATTAAAGATGAGAACTCAACTAATTCTAAACTGATTCGCCAGGCTCGATATAAAATTATGAACTTATTGGTATGTAATTATCATTTTCTTCATTCTTCCTCTTTTATGCGATAATTTGCACTTCTTACTTTATTATGTTCGCAGACTTGTATAACATTTCAGATGAAGCAGCTAATCTCCCTGATACTGAAATTCTCTTAGAGCATCTCAATTCTTCCCTAAATAATTATCCCACTCAAGGATTTGAGAAACTTATCTTGGAATAATTAAGGTTGAAATACGCTACCCTTAGGCAAAGCCATAGAAATGCATTAACCTCATTCAATAGCTTTAAACATCGTCTTTATGAAAGTAGAGAAACAGTTCGAGTATTGGAAGAGAAGAAGAATAAACTTATTACTGAAAAAGATGAGATCACTCTTAATGGTGCGAAAGCACTAGAAAAGTTCCAAGAATCCCTTATTGAAGTTAAGAAAGAACGTGATTCAACTTTGAGAGAAAGGAACACACTCATTGAAGAAAGAAATTCAATTCGATCTAAACTGCTTATAGAGAGTGAAGCTGAATTTATTTGGGCTGCTAGAGTTCTGAATGATGCTAGGAATAATTTAGGTGTAAATGTGAGCCTTCAGACTGAGCATTCCGCATTGGTCGCAGAAATTGTTTCCAATTATGAAGGTCATTTGTTGTTCTTTAACGCTTGTTCATACTTCAAGAATAACATCTTACATTGTTTTAACTTGCTTGCTCATATTTCGCAGTGAAGGAGAAGGATTATCTTGAGAGAATTAGAGATTTAGAAACTCGCTTAACTGCTAAAGAAAAAGAATCTTGTAATCACAACTTCGGGTACCAGCAATTGAAGGAAAGCTGGACCCGTATGGTTTCAAACAACAACAATGACGCTAATTACGCTCGTATATCTGCTGTTAAACGAGTCTGTCTAGAGAATAATATCCCTGTCTCGAAGTATAAGTTTCCAGATGTTCCTGAAAATGTACCTATTCCTGATATTATAATCAGTGATGGAGAAGATGAAGATTCTGAAGAAGAAGTTGGTGATTTTGATGCTGAGCGAGAAGATGAAGGAAATGAAGATTAATCCTTCATTTTTTTTATTTTTTTTGTTACAAATTTATTTGTTGTAAATTCTTCTTTCTTTTTGTATATCTTGAAGATATTAACTTTCATCCTTTTAATGCAAATTTTCTTTTCTTCGTGTTCATGCTGAAAACATTATTTCTCGCATGTATATAAGACTATTAAATGGGGCAATTAACATTTCCTTTGCATTCCCACTCTTTCCTCTTGTTAATTGACGCATCTTGATAGGCCAAGTATGATTTATATCATTTATCATAAACTTCTTCTTGTGCGAACATTATCTCATTAGCTTCAATAATTTTTTCTCTTAGGTCTTATTTTGCCTTCATATGTAAAGGTCTTATGTTGCCGTACTTCTGAGCGACGAGATCACAGCTAGTCTTTACACTATAGTGTATCGACCCATTGATGTCGTCTTACCTATTTCTTGTATTATTACCTCTTCAGGTTTTATCGCATAAATATGACAAGTCTTAATACTCCCGTGAGTAAAAAGTATCATGACATTTACGTCTTTTGACACAATTCAGCTCCCTAATAGAGGGTGTCGTCCTTATGTTCCCCTTTGATTTCCCCTTCAAGGAAACTTACCTCTATGGGTTAAGGTTATGGATCTTCCCATCCGGTAATTCAACAACCAGTTGATTTCGCAGTCTCGCATACACTACCGATGAGGTTTATGGTTGCGAGACTGCACCCTAGGTGGGGTATCTTCGGACAGAGTGTATCATAGTCAGGATTTTTCAAGGGTGGCAAGGTACGCTCCAGACGCCCCAGGAACTCTTGACTCAACCGGGTACCTCGACGCCCTGATCGAGTTTCTGCATTCTTTGAGAGAGACTTTCTCACCTTAGGTTCTCAATCTAAGATTATTATCTTAGACTGAAAATTTAAGGTATCTCTCCTGGATGGGAATTTTCATTTATTCTCACCCCAAATCTCCACAACTCAAGTTCCAGGGTCGGTGTTGCTTTCCCTCGAGTCATGCTTTCTAGGTTTCTCCAACTATAACGTGCGATATGTCTTACTTTTCTGCCTCTTGCATATATGCGAACTAGGTTGCACGCTATATTCGGATTCCTCGTCTATCTGATAATAAATATCATTTATGTTGCCTTATTTTAAGGTCTTATTTAAAGATTTAACTCTTTCTTTTTTGTTTGACGTAATATCACTATATGAAATTTGAATTTTTCATTCCATATTTTCAATATCTGAGTTTTCACAACTCTAGTACAAAGATTTTTTATTATTTTTGTTTCATAGAAAAGCATGTGCATTCCTCATACTATTCTTTTTCTCTCCTTAAGCTTGCAAATGTTTTGCAGAATATTAGTTCGCTTAATCTTTCATTTTCCTCTATGCGAGATTCTTAGTATCCTTTGTTTTTGTCTTGAAAATAGAACTTCTTCCTCTGCATGCTTTCTTCTTCTATAGAAGCAATATGTCTGATTCTTAGTATCCTTAGTATTCTGCATATTTGTTTACCATTAACTTCTTAGCTTTTATTTCTGCAAAAGTTTGTACATTCCTCAACTTTATATACTGCATTTACCATTAACTTGTCAACTCTTTGACTCTATGCGATACGGTGTTTCCAATTCCTTCGCTTACTTTCTCTTTCTTCGCTCTTATCAATGTCGATTTCTTGAAAGTTTCTACTTTCCATTGTATCTCCTCTGATTATTCCAATGCCATTAGGCAAAGGGAACTTTATGCATTGGTGAAATGTCGATTCCACTCCCAGTATACTGTGCAACCATGGTCTCCCAATTAAAGCATTATCCACTACACAGAAAACAATGTCCATTGATAGGTTCTGTAGGCGAATTCGGATTGTCACTTCTCCTTTTGGCTTGTTCGCAGCTCCATTAAATCCATAAATTTTGTATGTTGAAGGAATTAACTCGTCATCTCTTCCGTCCATTATTTTGTATGCGTGATAGAAAAGGATATCAACAGAACTCCCAGTATCTATTACACTACACCAAATTTCCGGATTCGTAACAGCAATTCGTAACGGCTTTTTGGCCGTTACAAAATTCCAGTTAAAGTGGCAATTACGAAATTTTCGTAACTGAAGAACCGTTACTAATTTTTTAAAATTTTGTAACGAAGATAATCGTTACGAAACTTTTTATAGGCGTGCGAGTCACACGCTTGGTCACACTTGGGTCGTAACAGATGTATGCGCGTGTGCCATTCACATGTTGGTCACACTACGGTGGTCATATGACCTACCCCTTCAGCCCTTCTCGACTATTCCCTCTTCTCCTTCATTCTTTTCTCTCCTCCGCCTCTCTACCATATTTTTCTCTTCGCTGAAATTTCTACTCTGGTTTTAGTTTCGACCATCTGTATTATCTTTAGCAAATTTCAGTTTCGATTTCATCATCTGTAGCAAGAGTTCAGTTTCGATTTACTTGTGCAAGTCTTTTTATAAATCGATTTTAGGATTTTAGGGTTTCTTCATCATCTGTACTAGGATTTTAGGGTTTAAAAAATCGATCTTAGGATTTCAATTTGTTAATCGATTTTAGGGTTTCTTGTTCTAATATGTTTCGTTTGTTCGATTTCAGTTTGTAAACCTGAAGATGGGTATATTTCCAAGGTGTATGTGTGCATATCTGGATCTGGATTAGTTCATTTTGATTATTTATTTGATTCATCTGAAGATGAGTTTATTTCAATTATCTTCTTCTATTCTTGGTATTTCCCTAACGTCTTTTACTTTATATGATTTCTCAGATTTGGGTCTTAGGGTTTTATTTGCTTATTCTAATTTTCTGTTTATTCACAGAAAGAGGTGTAATCATCATGGTCTCGAGGATGTTTTGTAATCCTAAAGAACAAACTAATGCCTTGACAACGTTGGTTAAACTGAATTGAATGAGATAATAATACTTACTCCTTTAATTCATTTGTTTTTTGGTAATTCATTAGATTTTGTGGTGTGGATGTGATTTCCACTTAATCTCGATGTGGGTTTTTAAGGAATCATGTTCTTTGTAGTCGTGTGATGGTTTTCTGAGACTAGTAACTCCAGTCCTATTAAAAATTGCCTGTTGAGTTACAAGGTTATTGCAAAGAGGTTTAAATTTCATTAACAAGTATTAGTACCTGATGGCCACTCGGGGTACCACTTAGGTTGCTGAATTTACTTCTTTTGGTGGTATTGGAAAGATCGAAAAATTGTGCTTCCTTTTGAGTGAATGTTAGTCTGTTTCAGGGTTGTTATTTTTTCTCCGTTGTATGCATTTGATGTTCATTCTGGGGTGAATTTCAGTAGCGGTATTGGGGCATTATAGATTTCTGTGTATCCCAAGGGGTTGTATCAACCACCCAAAGTAATGTGCACTATATTGCAATTTCTGTATATTTTGTTTTGCTTAGTCGAATTTGTTTTGTTTGCTTAGAGAGGGAATTGATTTCTTCAATGCTAATGTGCCTCTATTATGAACTGACTAGATGTCAAAAGTTGCTAAATGGTTGTGATTGTTAAAATAATTGTTGAATATTTGTGCGTGAATTAGTTGGTTTCTGTTCTCCTAGATGCTTCTGTAAAGCAAGCACAGTGGGATGCTTTTGGTTCATTTAATTACTACATGGTTTAAATTTACTACATGGTTCACTAACGATATAAGTGTTCATTTGTATGACAGGATTTGGCTACTGCAATGGATGAGGAAGATATTGGAAAATTTACTGACGCAGTGAGGGAATTTAATAGCATGACCCGACTGGTAGGTTTTCATCTTTGTCAATGTGATTTTCCCTTAATTCTGATAATCAATAATGAACACTTCATGTCATCTCTCAGTTACTGTTGCTGAAATAAAGAACACTTCATGTCAGCCTAACTCAATGTCAACACCATGTAGCGGAGCCTACTGTTAAATTTAAGTCACACTGAGTTAATAAGATTGTTATTTTTTATTTTTTTCCTTGTTTTTGGCACACATTACTTAACATTTTACATCACTAAGATACTTTTGTTTCTGCATATTTCTTTTTGTTGCATAAGGATGCATGGAAGAGTACAATATTGCTGAGAGCAAAGGAAGCACTGAAGGCAAAAGAAGACGGGTCTGATCCTGATCTCACTTAATTTAGGTTTTTGTTCCCATCTTACGCTTATTATTGGTCTTGTATTTGTTAATGGTGCTGGATGTTGCTGTAATGGTGCCTCCCTAGCCACCTCTTTATCGAATTTAATTGTATCATGGGGTTTATCTGTGTGTACATATAATGAACACTTATATCATGTGTGCGCAGTGCAATGTTCTCAAAACTGATTACCATCTATGAGGTTTATCTACTGTTTCCTTGATCATTTCATTTTCTTGCTTTTAGTTTCCTTTAATTCTTTAATAACCAAAAGAATAGTTAGATTTGACGGAATTAGTTTTCTAACTTGCAGTATCAACTTGCGAAAGCACTTGCTGAACCAGTAGAATATATGTTAAATCCTATTGCTGCTGAACCAGTTGAAAGTGTTGTTTTATCTGGAGGAAATCCTGGTGAATATATTTGATACCTGTTTCTTTGGTCCATGTATATATATCTTAGCATTATTAGATGATTTAGCTTGCATTAAACACTTGACAATTTGTTTAACTCCAATTTCAATATGGTAATGTATTGTATTTCCTACTGCTTAGCTGATTTTGGTGTTTCAACATGATAATGCATTGTATTGTTGATTTGTCTCACTCGACCACTGATGCTATCCTCATAAAGAAAATTTTAAACTTTGGTCAAGTGGTAAAAGGTAAGAACACACTATCTCTGTTGCTAAAATAGAAGAAGAATAAAACTTCTTTTCTGAGTCCAATTATCTAGTGAGATCATGGAAACAGTTCATGCTTTCAGCTGATAGCTTTTATTTAATGTTACCTACTGGACCTTGTCAAAGATTTTCTTGCTTTTGTAACTGATGATTAAACTGTTTATGGCAGTTAAAATATTCACAGATGAATCAGGAAAGAGATCAAAAGGGTTTGCTTTTATACAATATACCTGTCAAGACGATGCTGTGGTTTTACCCAATTTGACGCTGAGAAATTGGTCGCTGCATTTCCTGTGGTTCACATCATGTAGTCTCTTTACTGTTTCCTGGGAACTGCTTATTGGCATCTTCGGTAAGTTGAATCTTAAGATATACTTTAGTTTCCAATATTTTAATTCTTCTCTTCATTGAGTGTGTTCCCCACTTTTCCTGATTCTGAGGCATCTTTTGCAGCCACTGCTTTTCCATGCAAGCTTTCGAACACCTAACCTGAAGGCACGGCTCAACACATTCCGCGAGGAGTTCCGTGCAGTTTGGCGCAATTATAGCGAGATGTAAATGAGTGGTCCTAGTTTCAACATTGTAAGTGGAGCTTTCTTTGTGTCCTAATGTTCTGGTTGATTCGCTAGTTGTTTCTGTGATGTGAAAAGGAACTTTTATCTAATTTCTTCCAAGTTCCATCCATTGCTTTGCATACTCATCTAAGTTTGGTTCTCCCGTATTTTCAGTAATTGTTCGTAGTCGTTAGGCCTTTCTTGTCCCTATCTTGCACTTGTTGTATCAGAATTCGTCTCGTACTTTAAACTTGCATGTATTAGATCTGCTTTAGAAAAACTGGTCATGACTTGTATAAGAGGTGGGGAGTTTTCCCGTCTCTTTACACATCTACTCTCAACTTTGTCACTAGTGGACTGTTGATTGTATATGGGTATGCATTTTATTTTCAAAGCATGGAAGTTGAAAATAGAACAACTGAACTATTCTGTTGAAATTCCTTGAGCACGTGGTTCTAGTAGAGGCTTGTGTAGGCAATAATGACCTATTTCATGCATAACCATTGTCTGTTGAACTTAGGTATTCTATGTTTTTTAGTTGATTTTGTTGTTGTTGCTTCTGCTAACAGGGGTTTTGTCCTTCCATCATGGGTACACTTTTGCGTGTCGAAGCTGCTCCATGATGTGGGTTCTCTTAATTCATTTGCAGTAGTGTAATTAGTCTTCATTTTTGAATGCATGCTTTAGGTTTCTTAGTTATGTATTGTCCATTCCAGGCCGGCCTTCCTAAGGGTGTTCTCAATATGATTTCCATATATGGTCTTACGGATGGTGCAACATTTGCTAGTCATATGGATGTCGACAAGGTTTGTTTTCCTATATCCGAGGAAGATTATATTTATCGAAGATTGCAGAATTAACACAAATTTTATTTTCTCAGGTATTTACATAGAAAAGGCTGACTTCTTTTCATCTTATTCTACAAGATCAACTATAACCGGCAAAATTGTTTCTGAACTGGCTGGTAGAAGCAACCTTAAGCCAGTGACTCTGGAGCTTGGAGGGAAATCTCCATTCATTGTATGTGAAGATGCCGACATTGACAAGGCTGTTGAAACTTCCCACTTTGCTCTATTCTTTAACCAGGTAATTATGTTCCCGGTACCCTTTTGTTTCTTAGTGTTGTTTAAGTTTTCTCATTTACTTGCACCTCTCTGTATGTTTAGTTGTCTGCTGGTAAATTTCATAAATTTGGTAACATCAAGTTGGTATTCTTATAGATGTTTTTGGCTTGTTTTGTGTTGTATAGGTTGGGATTTATGAACTTAAAGCCGGGTATTACGGAGAACTTGACGAAGAATGTTGCAAGGATAGCTTAGGGATGATTTGTGCTTGGAGACTAGTGTTTGGGAAATGCTCGACTCATTAGGTCCATTATCAGCTGCTAGTGTTGTCAGTTTCTATGTAGTATCTGTGATTTAAGTTGGAAGAATTTGTGAACTGAACTTAGGAGCTTAGAAAATTTTGAAAGTTTCTATTAACTGAATTTAGGGACTTAGTAAGTTTCTATGTATTCCCTTGGAATTTGATACTGAATTTGTGTTCTTTTTTGACATGAAATGGTTGAATGTGATATGAATTGATTGTTGAATGTGGATGATGGATGGAATGAAAGGTGGACGCAGGTTAACCGGAATCCCGGCTTATTTCCGGAAGAAAATGAACTTCCATGTCCATATTGACCTGGTCAAAATTGGTCAGTACTGACTAATTTTGACCAGTTCGATGTTGACTGGCAGTAATTTTTTGCTGTTACAAAAAAGTTCGTAACGGCTTCAAGCTGTTTCAACTTGCCACTTAGTAACGGCTAACACGTGTTACTAATTTTCCACGTAGTAACCTCTTCGGCTTGTTTCGTGAAGGCCCTGAGTTGTAACCACGTGTGAATTCGTAACGGCTCATAGCGTTACTAAGGTCGTTACAACCAAAATTCGTAACGGCTATATTTCCTTTACAAAAATAGTGTAACATCCATATTTGCGACAGGCACCAGCCGTTACAATCCGTTTTAGTAATGGCTTATTTTTGTTACTAATCCCAGAATTTGGTTTAGTGTTAGTATTCTATTCATAGCCCATGTATTTGCTTCATCCTCTTTATCATCCTCTGCTTTCGGATTTAGATTAATTCCTAATCTTACCACCAATGGACATTCATGTGATTTTCCTCCGCCTGGTGTTTCTTCCGCACTGAATGAGATAACTTATTTTTGCCACTCTTTTAATGGTGATATTTTCATAAGATTTAGGATCTCTTTGCCTTCAACATCTCTCGCATACACTCGACTTAAGATATTATCATGGAAATCTTTTATATTCTTGAATGAATGCATAATCGAATTACAATATAAGTTCTTCGCTTCCGCACCTACTTCAATTATATGTACATTCTTTTCATTATCTGCTTTATACTCATTTCCCCTTGGTGGTGGTGGTGGAAAATTCTTTGGTTGTGCTAAGAAATGGTTTAACTTTCCATGTTCAATCATCCTTAATATAATTTTCCTTACATTTCTGCAGTTACTTGTTGTGTGACCGTGAAATCTATGATATACATAAAATTCTTTACTCCTCCCCCCTGGTGGTGGTTCGTCTTCTGCGTTTTGTGGTTCTGGAATATCTTCCATTAGGATGGCAGCTTCCCATATCTTATCCACTGTGGTATTCAACTTTGGAAAATTTATCTGCTCCCACACTATTCTTCCAGTTTTTTTATTATAAAGTGTTTGTGGATCTCCAGAACTTCCTGGTTGAATCGTATCAGCAGCTCCGCGATTTTGATATTGTTTTTCAAACTCTGCTTGACCTGCACTACCCATGGCTGCCAGTTTTTGTTCCATTTCTGCAACATTCCTTCCTTGATTCCCTTGCGATGTACTCGCAACAGTATTTGTCAATCTTGGAAGTAAACTTTCATTTCCACTCTTCGCATATGGTATTGAAACTGGGTACGACTCCATATCTCTTTGTTTCTCTTCAAGTGTTATGTACTCTTCTTGAAATTCGCGCAATTCTGACATTGTTATCGTATCCTTTATCCGAAAGATTTGTGTATACAATAAATCTATAGCAAAGAGAGCATTGATAAATGCAAGAATAAGGTATCACTCATCTACTCGTCTTCCCATTTCGATACACATAGTTCTCCAGCGTGTTGTTAGATGACGCAAAGTCTCATTTGTTCCTCTGTGAAGTCCGAATGTTGTCTCAATCCCTGGTCTTGACATATTATTGCTGATGTATTGTCCTAAAAAGACGTTCTATAAATGATGAAATGACCCAATTTATTCTACTGGTAGCCCTTCAAACCATTTCAAAGCTTCTCCCGCCAAGCTCGCAGCAAAATATTTACACATGACTGCATCATTATTTTCCCATTGCAATAGAGATCGGGTGTAGGCTTTCACATGTTGTATTGCACAAGCACTTCCATCAAATATACTAGTAAATACTGGTAACATGCACTTGGACGGTATTGCCTCCCTTTGGATTTGTCTTGTAAAAGGAGTTTTTCCAGCTTCTTCTACTGCTTCTTCTAATTGTCTCCTTCCACCATTTCTTCGTATACTCATCATTTCTATTAATTCTTCCAGTTCTCTCAAAATTTCTTCACTTAAGGTTTGATCTAAATCTTCTCGCATTGGTCTTTTTAATCTTGCTTGCCTCAGTCTATTCTCATGATTATTCTGACGTACTGCCTCTTGTATTTCGCATTCTTCAGCTTCTTCTCTTCTTCGCCTACGCCTTTCTCTCTCAATGTTCATATCATTATGCACTCTATCATGCCTCTCTTCTTCATCTCTTCTTTGTTTTGTATCATCCATGCGATAACGTTCGCGTCGTATTAATCTATTATCATGATTGTTTTGACGTAACGCTTCCTGCAATTCTCTTTCTTCAATTTCTTCTCCTCTTCTCTGTCTATTTCTTTCATCTCTCGCACATGTAATCTCCTCTTCGCGCTCATACTGATTCCTTACCATTTCTCTTCAATGTAACATCATCTGCTCTTATCTTGGATCATCTTCCTCTCTTTCAAGTATATGATGTGTGCGACGAAGAAGCTCACGTGAATATTCATATCGTTCAGTTCCTCGATCTTGAATTGTACGTCTTCTCTCATGTTGATCATGTGAATTTTTATTTTCTTGCGAATTTTCTTCAATAACTTCCATGCGATGTCTTTGCCTATCATTTTCACGGTTAGATTGACTTTGTTTTGATCAACTTCTGCTTGACCTTGATCTTGACTTTGTAGCACTTCTTGATCTCTGTTCATGTAACCTAAGATTTTCTTCTCTAAGATCATCATTTTGATGAATCAAATTCGCACGCTCTTTGTCATCTCTTCTCAGTTCTGCAATCAATCTTTGTCTAAGTTCTGCAATTTTCATATCTTCTTCATTTTCATCAATCCTTCCTGGTATTCCAGTCCTTTGTGTTTCTTCTCCAGTAGAACTTGTTTGTGAAGTATGAACACTCACTCTATCATAATTAATATCATTGTTCTGCTCTTGTTCGGGCCGAGGTTCATGTTGGAGTTCATTTTCTTGAGTTTCTTCTATTCTTTCCTCTTGGTGATCAAGATTTGTAATTCTTCTTCTTCTTCTTCTGTGATTCTATTGCTCCTTCTAGCCGTTGTTCCTTGATCAACAGTAGATCTGATTCTCTCTATCTCTAATTTCAAAGAATTAAAAGTTTTATCCACAATTTTTAGATCTTACCTTTTCCAAGATTCAATGGATTTACTAACAGAATTTATCACCCATCCCTGTTTCTAGCGCCAAAAATGTAGTTGCAAGTTTCCTCACAACCACATTCCACTATAACTACAATCAATATTAGGTAATCATTATTAAAATCTTCATTGATTATCAAGACTTAATTCGGTTTACAAGATGGATACAAGTATTACAACAATCTTACTTGCTCCTATATTTACTTTCTCTCTCCTAATTTCTTATCTAACACTCACTAAAAGAATCCCTTTACAAGTAATAACCTCTCCTTTTTATATAAGATCTTACATAGTGGATGACAACTAAGAGATCCTTTATTTTCGGAATCTCTATCCGATACAATCGCTCATGTACAATCACTCGTTCTCGCATAGACCATACTTCGCACAGATCTTCACACTTTACTCGTGACTTTGCTGACATCATCCATTACGTCAGCTCAACCTTGATGTGTGCGATCTCCCTCGTTTAAGTTATATAGTCTTCACTTCTCATACTTACTAACATGTGTAATATCTCACTCCTACATTACTTCCTCGACATACTTATCCTGCTCATCCATAAAATAAAACTTGACATCTCTGTCACTAGATTGTGAAAAACATTGCAGTGCAATGATTGATGTAGCTTTAGCAAGATGTGTGCGAATGAAGAAAGGATTTTTGGCTAAAATTTCAAGGAGTATAGATGCACGTTGGCATCGTAGAACACATTCCGCTGGGAGTCTAATGTGAGATCAGGCTCAGGGTTATCAACTGCTGGAGAATCACGAATATGATTGTCAACAACTAATGTGAGATCAGGCTCAGGGTTGTCAACTGTTGGTGAATCATGAATAAGATTGTTAACAACTAATGTGAAATCCTGAAGGGTTTCATTAACTAATGGGGGGTGCACGAGAGGATTCTGAACTAATGTGACATCATGAAGCGTATCATCATCAACTCTGACATGATCTGGTAGAGTTTTGTCAACTTCTCTACGTTTTCTAAACCATGTCTTGCTTAGGCTGAAGCAATTCATTCTTCCTATCGACGAAATATGTATATACGTACCGGCATGAGAAGTGATCTGTTGTATTTGTTTGTTGATGAGAAAAATCGAATTTGTTGATCGCCTCAGTTCTAAAGCCTCATTAACACCATGTATTGCATGCTAATGAATTTCTCCTAATATATTCCAACTTTGAGTTTGATATGGAAAAGAATTTGTGTTTGTATCGAACACTAGTTTGTCTTCTTAATAATAGAGATGCAAGGGGGGAAGTGTTTTATCCCAGATAGAATTACAAATGTGGCAGTGACCTAATGATAAGAATCAGATGTGCGATACAGCTCAACATAACCCATTGCTAATGGGAAACACTATTTCTGAAAGTGTTTGGTCCCACAAAATAAATAGAAATTAAATTTGAGATGAAGTGGTCCAAATATGGGATCTAATACATCCAATCTCACTTGTGCCCCAGATTTCGTTCGTAACCCAAATGAAAATTGGGTTATTTGTTTAAATATTTTTAAAACATAGTTCTAATGGACGAGTAAAAGTTAGTATGGGTGAATGGACACCAAAAAAATAAGAATGAAACTGGATTCATCCTGGCTTAAACTTAAGTTGGTGCCGTTTATGAAAACAACCAGTATAAGTTGTTACGCATTATTGTAAATGTGTAGTAAACTTGTGGATCAAGTTTGCTTGTTTTAGAGTTTGGTTACGTACATTATTTACGTATAGTGTTTAGAATATTCTAGAAGTGTATTTGATTTAGAGTTTGATATGTTAAGAAAGTGTCTTTGCATGAGAGTCAAGTTTGTTAAACTATAAATAGGCTATTGAGTCGTGAGATTATTTACATCAATACAGAGAATTGTCTGAGTTACGTTTTGTCATTAAGTCTTTAATATCAGATTTTCTACATCTGGTATCAAAGCACTGGTATCAGATTCTAGGGTTATGGGTACGAGTTGTTGAGAATAAGAGGATGAAGAGTTTAATTTCAATCAAAGTACCAGTGTTTGAAGGTAAAAACTTTGAACATGTGAGGTTACAAATGGAGAATATTTTTATATACCAAGAGGTGTGAGATATTGTGAAAGATGGTTATGTAGAACCAGCAGAAGGAGAAGTAGTTGAAGCATCTCAGCAAGCAATTTTAACTGAAAACAGAAAGAAAAATTCTAAAGCAACCTATATTCTTCATCAGGGTATTCATGAATCTCTCATGGATAAATTTATTTATATCAAAGAAGTTAAGAGAGCATGGGATGGTTTGATAAATTATTCTAAAGGATCTGACAAGGTTAGGAAGGTGAGATTACAGACTTTAAAGCGCAAATATGAATTGTTACAGTGGAGACAACTGAGACAATATCAGAGTATTTCTCAAAGAAATTAAATATTATCAATGATATGAAAGTTAATGGTGACACTATAAAAGATTCTTCTACTGTAAAGAGATTTTAAGAAGTTTACCTGAGAAGCTTGAATCAAAAGTAACTGTTATAGAAGAATGTAACACTGCTGCAACTATGAATCTTAATGAGTTATTGAGTTCACTACAAGCATATGAACAGAGATTACTTTAAGAAAAAACTACTGCAAAAAAAGTTGAAGAAGATTTACAAAGTCTAGTTAGATGGACTGATAATACTGGAAATTCTGACTCTGGAGGAAGATCTAATAATGGAGGATATCAAGGAAAATATAATAATGGTGGAAGATTTAACAATGGAGGTTATCAGGGAAGAAAACTAGTAGATAAATCAAAACTTCGGTGTTACAATTGTGGAGATTTTGGACAATTTTCTTTTGATTGTCCAAAGCCTAGAAGACACCAGAAAATAACTACAAAGCCAACTTCAAAGCTAATATAGCAGAAAGTCATGAAGAAGAAGAAGAAAGCTGAAAACATGCTACTTGCTTGTCATATAGCAGAAGAACAACCACAACTTAAATGGTACTTAGATACAGGTTGTAGTAATCATATGTGTGGTAGAAATACTTATTTGATAAACTTGATGAGTCTGTAAGATCAACTGTGAAGTTTCACAATAGTTTTACAATTCATGTTATGGGAAAAGGAAGAATATGAATTGTTCTGAAGAATGGTTCAAAGGAATACATTATGGATGTATTCTATGTACCTGGTTTACACCAGAATTTTCTAATCATGGGGCAATTTTCAGAGAGAGGATACTCTATGAACATTTATAATGGTAGTTATTTTATTAGAGATAGAAGAAGAAGACTGATAGCAAAAGTTCAGATTACCAAAAACAGATTATTTCCGTTGAATATTCAGTATCAAATGGAAAGTTGTTTTAGTACTCATGTGCATAATGAAAGCTGGTTGTGGCACAAGAGAATGGGCCATGAAAACTTTAATAGCTTACAAGTTTTATCAAAGAAGGAGATGGTGTCAGGTCTACCAATTATAGAGCTTCCAGGGACGAGATGTGAGAATTGTATCTTTGGAAAACAACACAAAGATCCATTCCCAGTAAACAAGGCTAGAAGAGCTGATCAATAGTTGGATATTATACACAGTGATTTGTGTGGTCCTATTGAAGTTACATCATATGGAGATAATAACTATTTCATAACTTTCTTTGATGATTTTAGTAGAAAGGATTGGGAGTATTTACTTAGACAAAAAAGTGATGCTTTTCATGCTTTTAGAAGTCTTAAACCATATGCTGAGGAATTGGTAAAAGCATCAAGATATTGAGAACTGATAGAGGAACAAAATATACTATTGTTGATAATTTCATGGAAGAGCATGGCATTCTACATCAGTTAACATCTAGATATACACCTCAAAAGAATGGTGTTGCTGAGAGAAAAAACAAAACTATAATGGAGATGGCAAGAACTATAAGAAGGACTTATGCAGTTGATACATCAGTGTATTTACTTAACAGATGTCCTACAAATAGTTTGAATAATAAGACATACCAGAAGAAGATTGGAGAGGAATAAGACCAAGTGTAAGACATTTGAGAATTTTTGGGTGCATTGCATATGCACATGTACCTAAAGAACTTAGGAAGAAATTAGATGATATGAGTGAGAAGTGTATTCTTGTTGGTTATAGCTAATAACCAAGGGATACAAGCTTTATAATCAAGAAACATGGAAAATAATTACTAGTAGAGATGTGATTTTTGATAATGATTCACAATGGAATTGGAATGTTACAATAGCAAAAGAAAATATCAGAACAATACCAGTTACAGTTGAAGAAGAAGTAAGAACTCCGAATGATGTTGTAGAACATCATGAAGAAGTTAGAATTGATGTTGTACCACAATAAGAAGAAAATACAAGACCAAGAAGAAATATTGTTACACCAGCAAGAATGAATGACTATGTATTAACAAGAAATCAGGATGATACTGATGATGAAGTGATTGACTTTGCATTGTTTGGAGATTGTGATCATGTAGCTTATGAAGAAGCTTCTAAAGAACAAGGGTGGATACAATCCATGGATACAGAGTTGAAGTCTATTGAGAAGAATAATACATGAGAGCTTACTAAACTTCCACAAGGAAAGAAAGCAATAGGTGTTAAGTGGGTTTACAAAACTAAGTATAAATTTGATGGTGAAGTAGATAGATTGAAAGAAAGATTAGTTGCAAAAGGATATAGACAAAAACAAGGAATAAATTACTCTGAAGTGTTTGCACCAGTTGCAAGATTAGATACAATAGTATGATCATTGTTTTAGCTTCTCAGACATTGGAAGACTTTTCAGATGGATGTGAGAAGTTCCCTTTTAAATGGTGTTCTAGAAGAAGAAGTCTATGTTGAACAACCAGCAGGTTATGTTATGGAAGCGGGGGAGAATCAAGTATACAAGCTAAATAAAGCTTTGTATGTTTAAAACAAGCACCATGTGCTTGGTACACAAGAATGGATTCATACTTCATTGATAAAGGTTTTACAATATGTCCATATGAGCATACACTGTATTTGAAAGCCGACTTGGAAGATGATCTTATATTCATAAGAAATAGCTCAGAGATGATCAATGAATTCAGGGAGGATATGGTGAGTTCGAAATGGCAGATCTTGAATTAATGTCATATTTTCTTGGCATTGAAGTACAACAAACAGAAAGAGGTATTTCTATTAATCAACAGAGATATGCAGATGGAACACTGAAGAGGTTCAAGATGGATAACTGCAATCCAATTTTAACATCAGTAGAGCAGAGGTTAAAATTGACAAAAGATGGATTAGGAGGACTTGTGAATTCAACAGAATTTAAGTGCCTTGTTAGATATCTCGGATATTTAACTGCTACAAGATCTGATATTATGTATAAAGTTGGGTTAGTTAGTAGGTTTATGGAATCACCAAGACAATCTCACTTACAAGCTGCAAAACGTATTTTAAAATATGTTAAGGGAACAACTAGTTTAGGTATCTTCTATAAAGTTTAAGAAGATCCAAAGTTGGTTGGTTACACAGATAGTGATCGGGATGGAGATACAGAAGGAAAAAAAGAGCACTTCGGGTTATGCATTCCATTTAGGAACAAAAATTTTCTCTTGGTCATCAAAGAAACAACAGGTGGTTGCCTTGTCTACAGCAGAAGCTAAATATATTGCTGCTGGAAATTGAGCTACACAAGAAGTTTGACTGAGAATGATGCTAAAATCTCTTTTCCATGAGAAAGTAACACCTATAACAATAGTTTGTGATAATAAGTCATCAAATTCATTGACAAGGAATCTTGTGCTTCATGGAAGGAGTAAGCACATAGACATCAAGTATCATTACATTAGAGAGCTTGTCAGTAACAAAGAAATAGCTGTGGAATTTTGTGAAAGTAAGAATCAAGTAGCTCATATTTTCACTAAGTCTTTGAAGTCCAACACCTTCACTTATTTGCATAACTTGGAATGACCAGTAAAGAATATCTTGGTTTAAGGGAGGATGTTGAAGATTAAACCAAGATATAGTTTGTGGAAGCAACTAGTTTAAGTTTTTGCTGTCTTAGTGAAGAAACAAGAAGTAGTTGATGTTGTTATGTGGAAGCAACTTGGTGAAGTTGACGTAGTAGTATGGAAGCAACTACGTGGAGTTGATGTTGTCTGAAGTAAAGCAATAGTGGAAGCAACCAATGGAAGTTGGTGCCGTTTATGAAAACAACCAGTACAAGTTGTTACGCGTTATTATGAACGTGTAGTAAACTTGTGAAGCAAGTTTGCCAGTTTTAGAGTTTGGTTATGTATAGTATTTACGTATAGAGTTTATAATATTCTAGAAGTGTCTTTGATTTAGAGTTTGACATGTTAGGAAACTGTCTTTGCTTGAGAGTCAAGTTTGTTAAACTATAAATAGGTTGTTGAGCCATGAGACTATTTACATCAACGGAGAGAATTGTTTGAGTTACGTTTTGTGTTCATTAAGTCTTTGGTATCAGATTTTCTACAACAAGGAAATACCAATTGGTCCTACAAATAATATATTAGAGACATTCTAGTCCAGTGGACCTAGTCAATTATTTGTTTGGTCCTATTTGGTAATATAAATTATAATTTGGTCCTAAAAATTGTGGTTTGTTCCTAGGATGATGTCATGGATGATGTAAATGTAACCTTGTAGTGGCAGAAATACCCTTTTGGATAAGGACCATATATATAGTCAAAAAGTAAGAGACAATAAATCATTATTAGATTTACTTTCTCTCTCATCTTTCCAGATCTAATCTCTCTCTCTTTTTCTTTCTTCTTCTTTTTCCTCCTGTTAATGGCGTCTCCATTTTTTTTCTTCTATTTTCTTTCCTGCTGCTGTAAACGATGGTGATGAAGGTGAAAATCGATTTAGATATTTAGATCGGTAGTTGTAGACGATGAATACGATGATGTTGGTACTGTTGAATACAATTTTTTTAGGGTTTTTTTTTCTTTTTTCTGCTGCTGTTGACGATGAAGATATGTTGTTGCTGCTGCTGTTGACGATGAAGACGATGGTGTTAATCTTGATTTTGATGACGATGATGAACAAGATGAAGAAGATGAAGACGATGGTGTTCATCTTGATTTTCTTTTTTCTGCTGCTGTTGACAATGAAGATGATGAAGAAGATGAAGATATGTTGTTGCTGCTCCTGTTGACGATGAAGACGATGGTGTTAATCTTGATTTTGATGATGATGATGAAGAAGATAAAGATCTGCTACTGCTACTGCCGTTGATGATGAAGACGGTGGTATTTTTGAAGACGAAGATGTTGCTGTTGTTGTTGAAGACGACGAAGATGATGATGTTGCAGTTCATTCCAGAAATGAACTCTGCTTTTATATAGAGTTCATTCCAGAAGTGAACTCTGTTTTTATATGGACTTCATTTCTGGAATGAACTCTGTTTTTTTAAGTTTTTATATGGAGTTCATTTCTGAAATGAAGTCTGTTTGTTTAGGTTGTTATATGGACTTCATTTCTGGAATGAACTCTGTTTTTTTAGGTTTTTGTATGGAGTTCTTTTCTGGAATGAAGTCTGTTTATTTAGGTTTTTATATGGAGTTCATTTCTGGAATGAAGTCTGTTTATTTAGGTTGTTATATGCAGTTCATTTCTGGAATGAAGTCTGTTTATTTAGGTTGTTATACGGACTTCATTTCTGGAATGAACTGTGTTTTTTTAGGTTTATATATGGAGTTCATTTCTGGAATGAAGTCTGTTTATTTAGGTTTTTACATGGAGTTCATTTCTGGAATGAACTCTGTTTTTTTAGGTTTTTGTAAATGAACTCTGTTTTTTTAGGTTTTTGTATGGAGTTCATTTCTGGAATGAAGTCTGTTTTTTAGGTTTTTGTATCGAGATCATTTCTGGAATGAAGTCTATTTTTTTATGTTTTTGTATGGAGTTTATTTTTGGAATGAAGTCTGTTCTTTTAGGTTTTTGTATGGACTTCATTTCTGGAATGAACTGATACAAGAAAATAAATAAAAATTAACACGGAAGGGTATTTTTGTCAGTTAAATATTTTTAAATAATTATGAACCAAACAATAAAGGCGGTTTACCAAAGGACCAAACAGACATGGGCCCACCTAAAAAAGGACTAAACCATATTTTTCCCTTTCTACAATATCTAATCTAATGGTATGTTGTTTTAAGTTCCATGTTAATTTTGTTAATGCAAGTTCATTTGCTGTTTGTGTTTCTACAATAAAAAAGTATGTGCTTCTACAATTGAACACTGAATCCATTGCACACCATTCTTGGACGTAATAATGTTTCGTTTATTGGTATATATACTGGACATCGACATATTGGCATATATACTCGACACCGACATGCACTGAGAGAATGTTATTGGCATTTCGTCAATGTTAACTACTAATAAACACTTTGAGCTTTATTGAACAGCTCTGAAGACACTGCATAAACTCAAACACACGGACAATAACAAATACTAGTAAGACCAAACCAATGAAAACAGGTGTTCGCGCGAGAAAGGGCATCAGCTATTTGAACAAAATATTTTTAATAGCAATAAAAAAATTGATTTTGTTAATAGCAATATAACACCTCTCCATGTCTAACTGCGTAACTCTATCAGTTTATCAGTTTTCAAAGAGACTGCACTAGGAGTATGGATCGCTGGGCGAAAAATATCATTCTCAAATCTTTTCTTCTCAAGAATCTTGTGAGTGTTCAAATCTAAATCCCAAAGTAGCAGTCTGTTCTTTTGTCTAACTAGCAATTTGCTATCCTTGATCTTCACAATTTCCATATCCAACTTATTCGGCCAACATGAGAAATATTTTGGCAGAGAGTATCCGGGAAGGGTCACCGAATGTGCTTTAGCCCAGCTATTTGTTACGGGCTTTAGAACCCATAGCACAAGTTCAGTACGTGACGAAAGAACACATAAACCCAATTTCCCTTCCATCTCTAATAAGTGCATATAATCATGCTTACCAAAGAGACCAACATTAACACCTTCCTCACAGGAACCTCCACCATGATGCATCGTGCTTAACTTATTTGTTCCGATTTTGAATGTCATAATAGCAGTTGAACAATTAACCTCACCTTGACTGTATATCTTGTCAACCATCCAATACAATGTCCTGTTTATGATCGTGGGGGGTCTCTCAGACCGTGGCATATAAGCGTATCTGCCAATGTTTCTCCGTAATTTAGATCCAAAACTTAGTATGTCAAAGGCAAACCTTTCACCTTCACCTTCGTGTGAATAATATATAAGAAGCACCTCGTATTCCTTCTTTTTAGGATTGAAATAAAATCCACATACTTGGAAGGCGAAACCTCTCATCGTAATGGTTACTTGTTCTTTTGTTGTAGGATTCCATATGACAAAAATGGATCTCCCGCAGTAATGATCTCTGTTCTTAAACAGAAGAAACCCGTCATAAGAATCATAAAGCATGACTGGATTCTCTTTCTGCATATAGCAGTAATCAAGTTTCAGGTTTGCTTCCTCAACCTTTTTAACCTGCTCATCCATAAAATAAAACTTGATCTCTTGGTCACTAGATTGTGAAAAAGATTGCATAGCGATGATAGAAGTAGCTTGTCTGACATGAGGTAGAGGGCGTAGCCTGAAGCAACTCATTCTGCCTTCCGAGAAAATATATATGTACCGCCTCTGTGCAGAGATTAGTTGTAATCTTTTTGTTGAACGCCTCTGATTTATAAAGCTTCATGTATATATAAATAAATATTCCAACTACAGGTGGAATCTGAGTTTGATATGGAAAGAATAGAGTTTTTATGTAACAGCACTAGTTCGTTCAGTCATAAATGTTGGACTAGTAAGTGTTTTACCCCAACTAGGAGTCTAGGATTACAAATGTCAAAAGGTGCTGTGAAAATTGAACCCCTTTGCCATGGGTTGGACTGCAGAACCGAGACCCTGTCTCAAAAACATAGGTTTAAAGATATGGGAATTTGAGCGAGAAAATATGGCATGCGTGGACACACACAAAAAAAAAAAAAAGGATACCTGGAGTTTATTGTGGATTTGGCGAATTCTTTAGCTTGTAATTTGCAGCCGTATTAGGTCTGTTAAATTTGGAGAGTTTGTTATTCGTTTAGAAACACTATCGAGTTCGTCTTCAAGGGTTTTAGGTCACATTCAAATTTGGCATAGAGCTTTGTTTCCTTCCTCAGTAAATGAAAACCATGACAAAAACAAGTGCTTTTAGATTCATATCTAAGGTAATCAACTTTCTTTCTTAGATTTTGATTTATTTACTAGATTACTGCTTTATGCTTCTGTGTTTTTGAATATTATCATGCGTAGATAATAAAATACTTCCTGAAGTAGGAAATAGGTCAGGGTTTTGAATCGGTCAAACTACTGCTTCCTATTCCCCAACGTTAGTGTGTCCTGTCGCCAACAGGAAGAATCGCTCAGTTACATCCTCCTCTCATGCAATTCTCCTTCCTCTCAGGAAGAATCAGTCCTTCACCCCTCCTAATACTGTACTCAATTCTCCTTCCTCTCGGGAAGAATCAGTCCTTCACCCCTCCTGATACTGTACTCTGTCTTATTTACAATTCTCAGGGAGTTACGAAAGCGTCTTTATGCTGGAGGTCCAACAAAATTTTCATTCTCAAATCCTTTCTTCTCAGTAGTCTAATCCTTTCTTCGATCCTAAACAAAACCTTCTGAATTGAATATATATTATCTTTGTAAATTGGAGGTCCAACAAAATTTTCTAACTTAATTTCTTCTTTATTGTAAGTTTTTAGTTTTTTTCTTCCCTCATTTTGCATGGGCTCTGGCTTTTCGGTGAGTTATCCCCAATGATTAATTTCATTATCTTTGCCCAGAAAGAAAAAAAGAAAGTTGTGCTCCCATCAGGTAGGAGCCGAACACAAATGTTGCGGTAAGACAAATCAAATCTTCTAGTAAGAAGAATCGAGCCAATATAAATCATTGACCATCAACGGGATAGTCTCTTAAACGAACATACATTTTAATAACTTAGAAATAAAATATATAAAATAATTTAATTCTTTATTGACAAGAACATTAACCTGTCTAGCTGTATCAATTTATCAGTATCTAAAATGACTAGACTAGGAGTATGAATCACCGATCGAAAATTATCATTCTCAAATCCTTTCTTCTCAGTAATCTTGTGAGTGTTCAAATCCAAATCCCAAAGCAGCAGTCTGTTCTTTTGTCTGAAAAGCAATTTTCCATCCTTGATCTCCAAAACTTCCGCAACAAGTAACTCATCATTTGGCCAACACGAGATATATTCCGGCATAGAGTATTCGGGAAGGGTCACAGAGTGTGCTTTAGCCCAGCTATTTGTTGCGTCATTGAGAACCCATAACACAAGTTCAGTATATGACAAAGGAACACATAAACCCAACTTCCCTTCTATCTCTATTAAGTGCATATAATCATGCTTATAACCAAAGAGAACAAAATTATAACGTGCCTCACAGGAAGCTCCACCATGTTGCATCGTGCTTAACTTATTTGTTCCGATTTCAAATGTCATAATTGAATTTGAACAATTAACCTCACCACTACTGTGAATCTTGTCAACCATCCAATACAATGTCCCGTTTATGATCATTGGGGGTTTTTCACTCCTAGGTATATAAGCGTATCTGCCGATGTTTCTTCGTAATTTGGATCCAAAACTTAGTATGTCAAAAGCATAACTTTCACTTCCAGCATCTGCCCAGTATATAAGAAGCACCTCGTATTTCTTGTTGTGAGGATTGAAATAAAATCCACATACCTGAAAGCGTAAGCCTTCCATCGTAATGGTTACTTGTTCTTCTGTTGTAGGATTCCATATGACAAAAATTGATCTCCATGATTGATCTTTGTTCTTAAGTAAAAGAAATCCGTCACAAGAATCGTAGAGCATGAGCGGAAACTGTTTGTCCATATAGCAGAAATCAAGTTTTAGGTTTGATTCTTCAACTTTTTTAGCCTTCTCATCCATAAAATAAAACTTGAGCTCTCGGTCACTAGATTTTGAAAAAGATTGCACAGCGATGATAGATGTAGCTTGAGAAAGGTGTGTGCGAATAAAGAGAGGAGTTTTGGCTAAGATTCCAAGGAGTTTAGACGCACGCTGGCACTGTAAAACACATTACGCTGGGAGTCTAATAAGCATGTCTATGATGATATCATTAGGGAGGTCAAGCAGATTCTTTACAACTCCGGGTAGAAGATTGTCAACTGATGCAGAATCAACCAGAGGAATACGATTGTTAACTGATGTGAGATCAGGGACAGGGTTGTTAACTGCTGGAGAATCAAGATTATGGTTGTCAAGTAATGTGAGATCCTGGAGGATACCATTAGATAATGGGTGATCAAGAGTATGATCGCCAACTAATGTGAGATTAGGGAGCGGATCATCATCAACTCTGACATGAGGTATAGGGTTGTCGACTGCTCTACGTTTCTTAAACCATGTCGTGCTTAAGCTAAAGCAGTTTATTTTGCCCATCGAGAAAATATATACCTATACGTACCAGTCTGCGGGCGCAGTGAGTTGTATTTGTTGTTGATGATGAGCAATAGGTGATCTTTGATCGCCTGACTTCTGAAGCTTCATATACATACTTAGATATTCCAACTTGAGGTGGAATCTGAGTTTGATATGAAAAGAATGAATTTGAGTTTGTATGGAACACTATAGTTAATTAATAGGTGTTGGGGCAGGAAGTCTTTTACCCAAACTAGAATTACAAAGCTGCAGCAACTTTGTAATCTTTTTGTTTGAACCCATTAGAGCATCTCCAATGGATCCTCGGGGTCTTTCCTAGGTGTAACGTCTTTCCAAACATCCTTAACACAAAAATTCCCTAATGTTAGGAATGTAAAATTTTTCTTCTCCAACGGGTAAATTCTAGAGTACAATTTATAGTCCACGTGTATTTTTATTATTGGTTAGATTATTTTATTTTATTTTTAAGTTAACTGTTTCACCAATCAAATTGATGTACCTCCCACGTCACCTTTATATTGGAGGTTCCCATTGGAGATGTTTTTCTCTTAAAATTTAGTAAAATCCTACTTGGCCTGCAATTTGGGAATTTTAGAACATCCCGTTTGGAGATGCTCTTATTCACGCCCAACTGAACTGTAGATATGTTTGTGGGTCAATTCTGTTCCATTTCTTTCGCGTAAAGCTCCCAATATCGTTGTAGCAGAATGTATGATAGCTCACCAGACCTCATTGCGCCCCAACGGGAAACGCTGGTCGTCACGCAAATTTCACTTTATGACCTTAAATTATGCACCGTGGTCCGTGTCTTAGAACTAAAATATTGCTATTTGGGTACCAAAAAGAATTTGAGTTGAAATATGGCATGCCTGGACCCCACAAGTTATAAAGGAGACTTGCATAACAAGGTTACGGTATTCATATATTTTTTCTTGTGAATATTTCCGAACTTAGTTCGGTTGAAATTGGAGAGTTTGTATTCTCAGTTGATAAACACTATTGAGTTTGTCCTTGTGTTTTAAGGTTTCAGGGTACATTCAAATTTGGCGTAGATCCATCCTTGGTGCCTTGCTGAGTTAATGATTGAAAGCCATGAAAACATTATCCGCTTTTAGATGCATATCTAGTAAGATGTTCTCAACCAATAATGTCAGGAACTTTGTTAGGGAGGGAAAAGCTGTTGTGCATAACCTTTCCGGCGTTCCTGTTTTACTAAGGTAATCAACTTTTTTTTTTTTTTTTGATCGGTAAAAAGTCTAAGGTAATCGATTTTCTTAATTACTTAGGTTTTGATATATTTACTAGATTACTGCATGCCTTATGTTTCTGTGTTTGAATGCTATCATGTGGAGACAATACAAATATTTTCTGAATTATAATTAATTAGGTTAGGGGTTTGCTTTTGTTCAGTCCATTATAATTATACAACTCCAGACTTCATGCAATGAAGTTGCCGATCTTTGTAAAGAGGTGAAACGTCTTTCTGTAATATGTAACAAGTATTTCATTAACAGACTGTAGTAAGCTGACGGATGATTTATTTTCTTTGATAAGCTCACCAGAAAGCAATACATGAAATAAACATACTAAAAAAGGAAGCAACCAAACTAAGGACCGTCTGTTTGTAATCACAGCCTCCGGGATCGTCATCGTCTGGTCACAGTGGAATAAATTAAACCATGCATACGATTAAAGCATAATAATAGAACAGAAAGTAAAATACCGAACGTAAATGAGACAATGATTTACGTGGTCAGCACTAAGGCCTACGTCCACGGGGGTTGGAGTTTCACTATGTATTGAAGAGTTATAATGATAGTCAAATGACTCTGTGTGAATTACGAAGCTAAAGGGGCAAATGGGATTCATACTTACTCTTCCTATTTCTCTCTCCTAGATCTCCTATACTCGATCCAAACTGGTCGATCACCCCTCTCTTAGTGGAGAGGGGTATTTATAGGGATGATATATGGGGTCCTCTGTTAGAGATAGTTGCAGCTTTATCTTCTTGATATATGTGCTAATCCCGCTGGTATCTTCGTTATTGACCGAAGGCTTCAACGGTCATGTGTGGAAACAAAGGGTTGCCTCTTTCTCTTCCACAGGCTGATTGACACGTACCATATACTTAGGATGTTTAATGCGGGTGGTTGGGATGGTCCGCATGCGTCAGACAGATGTCTGATGCCCTTGTCCCATCCTCGTCAGTGAGACCAATCCTCACCATTAATCTTGGATTTTCCTCGAGATGGGATAAAGCAGAGCTTCGGGTGCTCTTCAGTACTTCGCGGTGGCTCTTTCTTTCGATGCTCTATGATCCTTAGCCATCAGATCTGTTCGATGATGACTATATATAAATGACAGATGCCCCTTGGGTGTTGATACGTGGCATCGTGCCTTGATGTCTCAAGTTGTGGGTCTTCCACGCGTGACTCCTTTATACACGTGGCGAGTGATGAGTTATGTGTATACAATTTGCCCTTTTCTTCTAATGTGGGTGTCGGTCAAAGTTAGAAGAAAACTATCTTCTCATATTCTTCATCTCTCCTCAATAACTTCTCCTAGATTTTAGGGCACGTTTCTCACTACTAGCAATAACTCCTCGAATCATGGGACGGTTTCTATTTCTTGCATGCTATAAATAGGGGAGAGGATGCTATTGAAATAAATTTTATTCCCTCTTCATTCTCTTGTCAGTTCATTCTCTGCACTTTTTTTTCTTTCTTCTCTTCTCTTTTGTTCTTTAGCCATTAACTCTTGTTATTCAGAGTCATAAACATTTGAAGTATTCAGTTGTTGTTGTTCATCTGGTGTTCGCGGATCGTTTTTACCTCCATCGTAATGCTTCTGATTCAGGTATGATATTCTTCTAGCTTTCATTCACTTTTGTTTGATCTTCTTTTTCTTCTACTGTACTTAGGTTTCGTGATGAAGAACAAATATATGAAAGTATATATACTTGCCCCTGTTCTTCATCATGAAATCTAAGGATTCCCCGTTGATCGCTTGGAAGTTCGTTTTTGATGGTCATGGCTGGATTAGGGTTCCTTGATTTTGTAAATTTTAGGGTTTATAGATTTTACTGGGTTGCTTATCTCTGTGTTTCTGATGATGTTTCTGGTGAACGACATAAGTCTTCAAAGCTTCGTTTTGTGAACTTCATCACTTTCTTTGTTCATTTTATTTGTAGATATGGCTGATCGTCATTGGATCTCATATCAGACTCCTCTCTCGAGCCCTTATAGATCTCCTTCATCCAAAATTCTTGATGTATCTCCGCCGAAGGGTGGTACACCTAAGTCTTCCCAGACAAATCTTCGAGCTCAGAAGACTTCATCTGCGTCTGGTCCCCGAGTTTCGACTGTCAAGAGAGGGGATCCGTCAAGGAGTTCTCAAGGTTCTCGATATGCTGTCAATCATCCTTTTGCATATCAGCGTGCTGAACCGACGAGTGTGCCGTCTCCTTCTCATCAACGTGCTGAGTCTCTAGAGGTACAGCCTCTTCGTTCTATTGCTCCTACTACGAAACCTTCTCAGAAGTTTATGGTCCCACCATATGTTTCTCTAGTGAAGGAGAAATCTGCCAAAGGTGCTGCACCGAAGGTTGACCCCTCGAGAAATTTTCCAACCAAGAGGAAAGATTCGGAGATGAGTCCCCCGAAAAGGCCACTGTCTGATAAAGCTGATGATTCTGATGCTGCCCCAGTTATACGAAGCGTCTCGGTTGGTAAAAAGAAGGTTACTTTTAAACACATAGATCTCGAGGATTTCAAGGCAAAGCATGAGCTCGAAGCTTTCGATGTTAAGTTTTATGCTCCCTATGACGATCTCATTTATGATTTGATTAAGAACTATAAGTACGATGAGTTTCATCTTTTGACAACCGTGGAGGCTTTCGAGGCTGGCCTTATGTTGACCTTGTATAAGTCGGGTGACTCCTTTTATTACGACGTATTGGCTCATCGTGAGGGCTCTACTCCACATACTCATTTTCGCTCGGTGGTGCAACTGTCTGGGACTTACCTTCGGCCGCTTAAGGAGTGCTACCTTCGGAGTAAGGGGGAAACGATGATGACCTGCTACGTTCCTGACCCGGCTGAGATAAATTGGTATACTCCTGAGAACTTCAATGTTTCCTTTGGTGACTACGTTAATAGTAGGAATCGTAAGCCATGGAGCGTCGGTCTTCGTACTATTCCTGCTTCCCATGGTGAGGTTCGTCTCCTGAGTGAGGTGAGTGGCTCGAATCTACGATACGTACCTGGTACTGAAGGAACTTCTCAGCGAAAACTTTTCCAAGCTCGTGAACGGCTCAAGCGTGATTACGATTATGAGTGGTATTCCACCGTTATTGATATCTTCGGTCCTTGGGCTTATGGTTTGGTACCTGGTCTGCATGGATGGCGTCTTGTTGCTGGTGGTCAGCCTCGTGATAGTGCTCCAACTCTTTATGGTAATTTCTGCCCTTGGTGGTTAAATTTTGATGGTATGGACATTGAGTATATGCCTTCGATGCTGCTGATGTAGACGAAGAGGAAAGTTGTGATGTTACCCTTCCTTCGAAGAGTACCGCCGCTGCCAAGGTATGATTCCTCGTGTAGTATGTTTACTTTCCCTTTTTCTTCTTAGTTTGAGATTTGATCAAAGTATGGAGAAAATTATCTTCGTGATAACACCATATTATGTTTCTAGGTAGCAAAGAAGAAAAAGATAGGCCCGGTCCAGTCTTCTACTGCTGCTGTTGAGGAGGCAGATGTTCCCAACGTGGTTACCAGCCCTGTAAACGATGAGTACGTCGAGGAAGAAGAGGAAGTTTCCGATGGTGAGGAACGCACAGATAACTCTCCCTAAAATTACGAGGATGGTGAGAATATTGGTGACGGAGCTACTGAAGAGGAGATTGCCTCTGGTGGTTACGGAGATGTTCCTGCTGATGATCCTAAACATTCTCCCTCCCCGAATCAAGAGAATGAAGGTGTTGATCTTCAATCGACAATCCCCGCTGGGTCGGATCAAGAGTTCTCTTTTGGCAAGATCTATTTCTCTAGTGGGCAGGTTGATATTGGAGCTTCCATGGGGATAGCTTCAGACTTTTCTCTGCTCTCCTCAAACGATGAGTGAGATGTCCTCGGTGAGACTGGTGATGAGAAGGCAGCTGACATGGAAAAGAGCTCCGATGGTGAGGATGCCGAGACCCTTGCCAACAAAGAGGCCAAGGCCAAGAGAAATTCCGATGGCCAAAGGAACGTTGTGGACAGTGGGGCTTCCACTGATGTATCTTCAGAGGGTTTTGATAGGGCATTAATGCATGATGGTGATGATTCCATACTTGAGTGGTTGATGAAGAAGAATTTAATGTTCGTGCCTAACCGTGCTCCGGTAGTCCCTGGTGAGAAGAGTTCTGTCGCGTTTACTCGTTAGAACATGCAATTGACGTCCCATGATGAAGTTGCGGAAATTTGGGAGAAAGATTTGAGAGCTAAGTCCACTAGTATTTTGGTTGATCCACCATATTCCATTGCTGATATGATGGCGATAGCCGACGGGTATCAGTACGGTTTTCCTCAGTAGCGTATTCTTGAGGCTAGTCATCGGGAATCCTTTTAGGCTGAATGATGTGGTGGTAAGTCGTCGAGAATCCCTCTATAGCTATTATTTGTTTGTTATTAATACAGATGATGAGGAGCGAACACCGCAACCATACTCTGTATCAATTTTTCAAGGCGAAGTCCCTAAAGCTGGAGGCAAACCTTCTTCATAGATAAAATAAGTTTAATTATGCTGAAGCGCTCATAGATGCTAAAGATAAGGAGACATCTGAGTTAAAGAATAGGCTGAAAGGGAAAGAGCAGCTGGGTGCATCCAAGGAAAATCTTTGTATGGAACTTGCTCTTGTTCGTAGTGAGTTGGTGAAGGTTCATAGTGAGGCTGCATTTTCTAAAGGTTCGTATCTTTCTCTAGTACTCCTCTTCGCCCCTCTATTTCTTCTTCTTAGTGTGTTGTCTGAGTCTCCCGGCCCTATCTTCAGCGGTCGATATCAGAGAGTTTACGTGGCTTCATAATGAAAGGACACGCCAAGATTCTCGTATTAGGGAACTGGTGGAGAAAATTAAAAATGAGGCTGATAAGTGGAATACCCGGTACGAAGAGCACAACGATTTGATGACTCAGTACCAACAACGACGAGAGCAGATGGTTGATATGCAGAATCTTTATAACGTTGATCGTCGTCAGTTTGATGGTGCTTTATTGTGGACTCGTGAAAATCTGCGTGAGGCTCGTAAGGCTATCTCTCGTTTGGAAACCAAGGTGGCGAACTTGGAAGAGGAGTTGCGTCAGGCTTTTTCGTCCCATGGTCCTGAAGCTCGGGATTATATACAGCGGCTCGTTCGGGAGAGGGACGATGCCAGATCCGAGGCCCATGCCCTTAGTAATGCCTTAGCCGCTTCTCAGGCCGATGTTGCTCGTTTAGTGGATTCTGAGAAAGATCTTGAGATAAATATGTACAGACTTACTAAAGGGATAGAAGATATGAGTAACGAAGTCAACCTTCTTCGACATTTAGACTCCATGAAGCAGGTAGAGTTGGATGAGTGTCAGTTTTCTCTCTCAAATCTTCGGTTTGATTATAAGAAAATTTCAGACGAGTACGATTTTCTCGACGATGCCCAGGACGCCGTAGTAAATGAATATGAAATGGCTTTGGCTAAATGGTTGTGATTGTTAAAATAATTGTTGAATATTTGTGCGTGAATTAGTTGGTTTCTGTTCTCCTAGATGCTTCTGTAAAGCAAGCACAGTGGGATGCTTTTGGTTCATTTAATTACTACATGGTTTAAATTTACTACATGGTTCACTAACGATATAAGTGTTCATTTGTATGACAGGATTTGGCTACTGCAATGGATGAGGAAGATATTGGAAAATTTACTGACGCAGTGAGGGAATTTAATAGCATGACCCGACTGGTAGGTTTTCATCTTTGTCAATGTGATTTTCCCTTAATTCTGATAATCAATAATGAACACTTCATGTCATCTCTCAGTTACTGTTGCTGAAATAAAGAACACTTCATGTCAGCCTAACTCAATGTCAACACCATGTAGCGGAGCCTACTGTTAAATTTAAGTCACACTGAGTTAATAAGATTGTTATTTTTTATTTTTTTCCTTGTTTTTGGCACACATTACTTAACATTTTACATCACTAAGATACTTTTGTTTCTGCATATTTCTTTTTGTTGCATAAGGATGCATGGAAGAGTACAATATTGCTGAGAGCAAAGGAAGCACTGAAGGCAAAAGAAGACGGGTCTGATCCTGATCTCACTTAATTTAGGTTTTTGTTCCCATCTTACGCTTATTATTGGTCTTGTATTTGTTAATGGTGCTGGATGTTGCTGTAATGGTGCCTCCCTAGCCACCTCTTTATCGAATTTAATTGTATCATGGGGTTTATCTGTGTGTACATATAATGAACACTTATATCATGTGTGCGCAGTGCAATGTTCTCAAAACTGATTACCATCTATGAGGTTTATCTACTGTTTCCTTGATCATTTCATTTTCTTGCTTTTAGTTTCCTTTAATTCTTTAATAACCAAAAGAATAGTTAGATTTGACGGAATTAGTTTTCTAACTTGCAGTATCAACTTGCGAAAGCACTTGCTGAACCAGTAGAATATATGTTAAATCCTATTGCTGCTGAACCAGTTGAAAGTGTTGTTTTATCTGGAGGAAATCCTGGTGAATATATTTGATACCTGTTTCTTTGGTCCATGTATATATATCTTAGCATTATTAGATGATTTAGCTTGCATTAAACACTTGACAATTTGTTTAACTCCAATTTCAATATGGTAATGTATTGTATTTCCTACTGCTTAGCTGATTTTGGTGTTTCAACATGATAATGCATTGTATTGTTGATTTGTCTCACTCGACCACTGATGCTATCCTCATAAAGAAAATTTTAAACTTTGGTCAAGTGGTAAAAGGTAAGAACACACTATCTCTGTTGCTAAAATAGAAGAAGAATAAAACTTCTTTTCTGAGTCCAATTATCTAGTGAGATCATGGAAACAGTTCATGCTTTCAGCTGATAGCTTTTATTTAATGTTACCTACTGGACCTTGTCAAAGATTTTCTTGCTTTTGTAACTGATGATTAAACTGTTTATGGCAGTTAAAATATTCACAGATGAATCAGGAAAGAGATCAAAAGGGTTTGCTTTTATACAATATACCTGTCAAGACGATGCTGTGGTTTTACCCAATTTGACGCTGAGAAATTGGTCGCTGCATTTCCTGTGGTTCACATCATGTAGTCTCTTTACTGTTTCCTGGGAACTGCTTATTGGCATCTTCGGTAAGTTGAATCTTAAGATATACTTTAGTTTCCAATATTTTAATTCTTCTCTTCATTGAGTGTGTTCCCCACTTTTCCTGATTCTGAGGCATCTTTTGCAGCCACTGCTTTTCCATGCAAGCTTTCGAACACCTAACCTGAAGGCACGGCTCAACACATTCCGCGAGGAGTTCCGTGCAGTTTGGCGCAATTATAGCGAGATGTAAATGAGTGGTCCTAGTTTCAACATTGTAAGTGGAGCTTTCTTTGTGTCCTAATGTTCTGGTTGATTCGCTAGTTGTTTCTGTGATGTGAAAAGGAACTTTTATCTAATTTCTTCCAAGTTCCATCCATTGCTTTGCATACTCATCTAAGTTTGGTTCTCCCGTATTTTCAGTAATTGTTCGTAGTCGTTAGGCCTTTCTTGTCCCTATCTTGCACTTGTTGTATCAGAATTCGTCTCGTACTTTAAACTTGCATGTATTAGATCTGCTTTAGAAAAACTGGTCATGACTTGTATAAGAGGTGGGGAGTTTTCCCGTCTCTTTACACATCTACTCTCAACTTTGTCACTAGTGGACTGTTGATTGTATATGGGTATGCATTTTATTTTCAAAGCATGGAAGTTGAAAATAGAACAACTGAACTATTCTGTTGAAATTCCTTGAGCACGTGGTTCTAGTAGAGGCTTGTGTAGGCAATAATGACCTATTTCATGCATAACCATTGTCTGTTGAACTTAGGTATTCTATGTTTTTTAGTTGATTTTGTTGTTGTTGCTTCTGCTAACAGGGGTTTTGTCCTTCCATCATGGGTACACTTTTGCGTGTCGAAGCTGCTCCATGATGTGGGTTCTCTTAATTCATTTGCAGTAGTGTAATTAGTCTTCATTTTTGAATGCATGCTTTAGGTTTCTTAGTTATGTATTGTCCATTCCAGGCCGGCCTTCCTAAGGGTGTTCTCAATATGATTTCCATATATGGTCTTACGGATGGTGCAACACTTGCTAGTCATATGGATGTCGACAAGGTTTGTTTTCATATATCCGAGGAAGATTATATTTATCGAAGATTGCAGAATTAACACAAATTTTATTTTCTCAGGTATTTACATAGAAAAGGCTGACTTCTTTTCATCTTATTCTACAAGATCAACTATAACCGGCAAAATTGTTTCTGAACTGGCTGGTAGAAGCAACCTTAAGCCAGTGACTCTGGAGCTTGGAGGGAAATCTCCATTCATTGTATGTGAAGATGCCGACATTGACAAGGCTGTTGAAACTTCCTACTTTGCTCTATTCTTTAACCAGGTAATTATGTTCCCGGTACCCTTTTGTTTCTTAGTGTTGTTTAAGTTTTCTCATTTACTTGCACCTTTCTGTATGTTTAGTTGTCTGCTGGTAAATTTCATAAATTTGGTAACATTAAGTTGGTATTCTTATAGATGTTTTTGGCTTGTTTTGTGTAGTATAGGTTGGGATTTATGAACTTAAAGCCGGGTATTATGGAGAACTTGACGAAGAATGTTGCAAGGATAGCTTAGGGATGATTTGTGCTTGGAGACTAGTGTTTGGGAAATGCTCGACTCATTAGGTCCATTATCAGCTGCTAGTGTTGTCAGTTTCTATGTAGTATCTGTGATTTAAGTTGGAAGAATTTGTTAACTGAACTTAGGAGCTTAGAAAATTTTGAAAGTTTCTATTAACTGAATTTAGGGACTTAGTAAGTTTCTATGTATTCCCTTGGAATTTGATACTGAATTTGTGTTCTTTTTTGACATGAAATGGTTGAATGTGATATGAATTGATTGTTGAATGTGGATGATGGATGGAATGAAAGGTGGACGCAGGTTAACTGGAATCCCGGCTTATTTCCGGGAGAAAATGAACTTCCATGTCAATATTGACCTGGTCAAAATTGGTCAGTATTGACTAATTTTGACCAGGTCGATGTTGACTGGCAGTAATTTTTTGCTGTTACAAAAAAGTTCGTAATGGCTTCGAGCTGTTTCAACACCACGTAGTAACGGCTACCGCGTGGTACTAATTTTCCACGTAGTAACCTCTCTGGCATGTTACGACCTCGTTGGAACAAAAAATCGTAACGGCCTTGAGTTGTTACCACGTGTCAATTCGTAACGGCTCAGAGCGTTACTAAGGCCTTTAGAACCTAAATTCGTAACGGCTATTTCCGTTACAAAAGTAGTGTAACATCCATATTTGCGAAAGGCAAGAGTTCTGTTACTAATCCCAGAATTTGGTGTAGTGCTAGTATTCTATTCATAGCCCATGTATTTGCTTCATCCTCTTTATCATCCTATGGTTTCGGATTTGGATTAATTCCTAATCTTACCACCAATGGACATTCATGTGATTCTCCTCCGCCTGGTGTTTCTTCCGCACTGAATGTGATAACTTATTTTTGCAACTCTTTTAATGGTGATATTTTCACAAGATTTAGGATCTCTTTGCCTTCAACATCTCTCGCATACACCCGACTTAAGATATTATCATGGAAATCTTCTATATTCTTGAATGAATTCATAATCGAATTACAATATAAGTTCTTCGCTTCCGCACCTACTTCAATTATATGTACATTCTTTTCATTATCTGCTTTATACTCATTTCCCCTTGGTGGTGGTGGTGGAAAATTCTTTGGTTGTGCTAAGAAATGGTTTAACTTTCCCTGTTCAATCATCCTTAATATAACTTTCCTTACATTTCTGCAGTTACTTGTTGTGTGACCGTGAAATCTATGATATACATAAAATTCTTTACTCATCCTCCCTGGTGGTGGTTCGTCTCCTGCGTTATGTGGTTCTGGAATATCTTCCATTAGGATGGCAGCTTCCCATATCTTATCCACTGTGGTATTCAACTTTGGCAAATTTATCTGCTCCCACACCATTCTTCCAGTTTTTTTATTATAATGTGTTTGTGGATCTCCAGAACTTCCTGGTTGAATCGTATCAGTAGCTCCGCGATTTTGATATTGTTTTTCAAACTCTGCTTGACCTGCACTACCCATGGCTGCCAGTTTTTGTTCCATTTCTGCAACATTATTTCCTTGATTCCCTTGCGATGTACTCGCAACAATATTTGTCAATCTTGGAAGTAAACTTGCATTTCCACTCTTCGCATATGGTATTGCAACTGGGTACGACTCCATATCTCTTTGTTTCTCTTCAAGTGCTATGTACTCTTCTTGAAATTCGCGCAATTCTGACATTGTTATCGTATCCTTTATCCGAAAGATTTGTGTATACAATAAATATATAGCAAAGAGAGCATTGATAAATGCAAGAATAAGGTATCACTCATCTACTCGTCTTCCCATTTCGATACACATAGTTCTCCAGCGTGTTGTTAGATGACGCAAAGTCTCATTTGTTCTTCTGCGAAGTCCGAATGCTGTCTCAATCCCTGGTCTTGACATATTATTGCTGATGTATTGTCATAAAAAGACGTTCTATAAATGATGAAATGACCCAATTGATTCTACTGGTAGCCCTTCAAACCATTTCAAAGCTTCTCCCGCCAAGCTCGCAGCAAAATATTTACACATGACTGCATCAATATTTTCCCATTGCAATAGAGATCGGGTGTAGGCTTTCACATGTTGTATTGCACAAGCACTTCCATCAAATATACTAGTAAATACTGGTAACATGCACTTGGACGGTATTGCCTCCCTTTGGATTTGTCTTGTAAAAGGAGTTTTTCCAGCTTCTTCTACTGCTTCTTCTAATTGTCTCCTTCCACCATTTCTTCGTGTAGTCATCATTTCTATTAATTCTTCCAGTTCTCTCAAAATTTCTTCACTTAAGGTTTGATCTAAATCTTCTCGCATTGGTCTTTTTAATCTTGCTTGCCTCAGTCTATTCTCATGATTATTCTGACGTACTGCCTCTTGTATTTCGCATTCTTCAGCTTCTTATCTTCTTCGCCTACGCCTTTCTCTCTCAATGTTCATATCATTATGCACGCTATCATGCCTCTCTTCTTCATCTCTTCTTTGTTCTGTATCATCCATGCGATAGCGTTCGCGTCGTCTTAATCTATTATCATGATTGTTTTGACGTAACGCTTCCTGCAATTCTCTTTCTTCAATTTCTTCTCCTCTTCTCTGTCTATTTCTTTCATCTCTCGCACATGTAATCTCCTCTTCGCGCTCATACTGATTCCTTACCATTTCTCTTCAATGTAACATCATCTGCTCTTGTCTTGGATCATCTTCCTCTCTTTCAAGTTTATGATGTGTGCGACGAAGAAGCTCACGTGGATGTTCATATCGTTTAGTTCCTCGATCTTGAATTGTACGTCTTCTCTCCTGTTGATCCTGTGAATTGTTATTTTCTTGCGAATTTTCTTCAATAACTTCCATGCGATGTCTTTGCCTATCATTTTCACGGTTAGATTGACTTTGTTTTGATCAACTTCTGCTTGACCTTGATCTTGACTTTGTAGCACTTCTTGATCTCTGTTCATGTAACCTAAGATTTTCTTCTCTCAGATCATCATTTTGATGAATCAAATTCGCACGCTCTTTCTCATCTCTTCTCAGTTCTGCAATCAATCTTTGTCTAAGTTCTGCAATTGTCATATCTTCTTCATTTTCATCAATCCTTCCTGGTATTCCAGTCCTTTGTGTTTCTTCTCCAGTAGAACTTGTTTGTGAAGTATGAACACTCACTCTATCATAATTAATATCATTGTTCCTCTCTTGTTCGGGCCGAGGTTCATGTTGGAGTTCATTTTCTTGAGTTTCTTCTATTCTTTCTTCTTGGTGATCAAGATTTGTAATTCTTCTTCTTCTTCTGCGATTCTATTGCTCCTTCTAGCCGTTGTTCCTTGCTCAATAGTAGATCTGATTCTCTCCATCTCTAATTTCAAAGAATTAAAAGTTTTATCCACAATTTTTAGATCTTACCTTTTCCAAGATTCAATGGATTTACTAACAGAATTTATCACCCATCCCTGTTTCTAGCGCCAAAAATGTAGTTGCAAGTTTCCTCACAACCACATTCCACTATAACTACAATCAATATTAGGTAATCATTATTAAAATCTTCATTGATTATCAAGACTTAATTCGGTTTACAAGATGGATACAAGTATTACAACAATCTTACTTGCTCCTATATTTACTTTCTCTCTCCTAATTTCTTATCTAACACTCACTAAAAGAATCCCTTTACAAGTAATAACCTCTCCTTTTTATATAAGATCTTACATAGTGGATGACAACTAAGAGATCCTTTATTTTCGGAATCTCTATCCGATACAATCGCTCATGTACAATCACTCGTTCTCGCATAGACCATACTTCGCACAGATCTTCACACTTTACTCGTGACTTTGCTGACATCATCCATTACGACAGCTCAACCTTGATGTGTGCGATCTCCCTCGTTTAAGTTATATAGTCTTCACTTCTCATACTTACTAACATGTGTAATATCTCACTCCTACATTACTTCCTCGACATACTTATCCTTCTCATCCATAAAATAAAACTTGACATCTCTGTCACTAGATTGTGAAAAACATTGCAGTGCAATGATTGATGTAGCTTTAGCAAGATGTGTGCGAATGAAGAAAGGATTTTTGGCTAAAATTTCAAGGAGTATAGATGCACGTTGGCACCATAGAACACATTCCGCTGGGAGTCTAATAAGTATGTCTATGATGATATGATTAGGGAGATCAAGGAGATTGTTTTCAACTGTTGGGGAATCAATAAGAGGAATATGATTGTCGACTAATGTGAGATCAGGCTCAGGGTTATCAACTGCTGGAGAATCACGAATATGATTGTCAACAACTAATGTGAGATCAGGCTCAGGTTTGTCAACTGCTGGTGAATCATGAATAAGATTGTCAACAACTAATGTGAAATCCTGGAGGGTTTCATTAACTAATGGGGGGTGGACGAGAGGATTCTGAACTAATGTGACATCATGAAGCGTATCATCATCAACTCTGACATGATCTGGTATAGGTTTGTCAACTTCTCTACGTTTTCTAAACCATGTCTTGCTTAGGCTGAAGCAATTCATTCTTCCTATCGAAGAAATATGTATGTACGTACCGGCATGAGCAGTGATCTGTTGTATTTGTTTGTTGATGAGAAAAATCGAATTTGTTGATCGCCTCAGTTCTAAAGCCTCATTAACACCATGTATTGCATGCTAATGAATTTCTCCTAATATATTCCAACTTTGAGTTTGATATGGAAAAGAATTTGTGTTTGTATCGAGCACTAGTTTGTCTTCTTAATGATAGAGATGCAAGGGTGGGAAGTGTTTTATCCCAGATAAAATAAATTTGTGTTTGTATGGAACTCTAGTTTGTCTTCTTAATAATAGAGATGCAAGGGGGGAAGTGTTTTATCCCAGATAGAATTACAAATGTGGGAGTGACCTAATGATAAGAATCAGATGTGCGATATAGCTCAACAGAACCCATTGCTAATGGGAAACATTATTTCTGAAAGTGTTTGGTCCCACAAAATAAATAGAAATTAAATTTGAGATGAAGTGGTCCGAATATGGGATCTAACACATCGAATATCACTTGTGCCCTAGATTTCGTTCGTAACCCAAACGAAAATTGGGTTATTTGTTTAAATATTTTTAAAACATAGTTCTAATGGAGGAGTAAAAGTTAGTATGGGTGAATGGACACCAAAAAAATAAGAATGAAACTGGATTCATCCTGGCTTAAACTTAAGTTGGTGTCGTTTATGAAAACAACCAGTATAAGTTGTTACGCATTATTGTAAACGTGTATTAAACTTGTGGAACAAGTTTGCTTGTTTTAGAGTTTGGTTACGTCCATTATTTACGTATAGTGTTTAGAATATTCTAGAAGTGTATTTGATTTAGAGTTTGATATGTTAAGAAAGTGTCTTTGCTTGAGAGTCAAGTTTGTTAAACAAAAATAGGCTATTGAGCCGTGAGATTATTTACATCAATACAGAGAATTGTTTGAGTTACGTTTTGTCATTAAGTCTTTAATATCAGATTTTCTACATCTGGTATCAGAGCACTGGTATCAGATTCTAGGGCTATGGGTACGAGTTGTTGAGAATAAGAGGATGAAGAGTTTAATTTCAATCAAACTGCCAGTGTTTGAAGGTAAAAACTTTGAACACGTGAGGTTACAAATGGAGAATATATTTTTATATACCAAGAGGTGTGAGATATTGTGAAAGATGGTTATGTAGAACCAGCAGAAGGAGAAGTAGTTGAAGCATCTCAGCAAGCAATTTTAACTGAAAACAGAAAGAAAAATTCTAAAGCAACCTATATTCTTCATCAGGGTATTCATGAATCTCTCATGGATAAATTTATTTATATCAAAGAAGTTAAGAGAGCATGGGATGGTTTGATAAATTATTCTAAAGGATCTGACAAGGTTAGGAAGGTGAGATTACAGACTTTAAAGCGCAAATATGAATTGTTACAGTGGAGACAACTGAGACAATATCAGAGTATTTCTCAAAGAAATTAAATATTATCAATGATATGAAAGTTAATGGTGACACTATAAAAGATTCTTCTACTGTAAAGAGATTTTAAGAAGTTTACCTGAGAAGCTTGAATCAAAAGTAACTGTTATAGAAGAATGTAACACTGCTGCAACTATGAATCTTAATGAGTTATTGAGTTCACTACAAGCATATGAACAGATATGACTTTAAGAAAAAACTACTGCAAAAAAAGTTGAAGAAGATTTACAAAGTCTAGTTAGATGGACTGATAATACTGGAAATTCTGACTCTGGAGGAAGATCTAATAATGGAGGATATCAAGGAAAATATAATAATGGTGGAAGATTTAACAATGGAGGTTATCAGCGAAGAAAACTAGTAGATAAATCAAAACTTCGGTGTTACAATTGTGGAGATTTTGGAAAATTTTATTTTGATTGTCCAAAGCCTAGAAGACACCAGAAAATAACTACAAAGCCAACTTCAAAGCTAATATAGCAGAAAGTCAAGAAGAAGAAGAAGAAGAAGAAGAAGAAAGCTGAAAACATGCTACTTGCTTGTAATATAGCAGAAGAACAACCACAACTTAAATGGTACTTAGATACAGGTTGTAGTAATCATATGTGTGGTAGAAAGACTTATTTGATAAACTTGATGAGTCTGTAAGATCAACTGTGAAGTTTCACAATAGTTTTACAATTCCTGTTATGGGAAAAGGAAGAATATGAATTGTTCTAAAGAATGGTTCAAAGGAATACATTATGGATGTATTCTATGTACCTGGTTTACACCAGAATTTTCTAATCATGGGGAAATTTTCAGAGAGAGGATACTCTATGAACATTTATAATGGTAATTATTTTATTAGAGATAGAAGAAGAAGACTGATAGCAAAAGTTCAGATTACCAAAAACAGATTATTTCCATTGAATATTCAGTATCCAATGGAAAGTTGTTTTAGTACTCATGTGCATAATGAAAGCTGGTTGTGGCACAAGAGAATGGGCCAGGTAAACTTTAATAGCTTACAAGTTTTATCAAAGAAGGAGATGGTGTCAGGTCTACCAATTATAGAGCTTCCAGGGACGAGATGTGAGAATTGTATCTTTGGAAAACAACACAAAGATCCATTCCCAGTAAACAAGGCTAGAAGAGCTGATCAACAGTTGGAGATTATACACAGTGATTTGTGTGGTCCTATTGAAGTTACATCATATGGAGATAATAACTATTGCATAACTTTCTTTGATGATTTTAGTAGAAAGGATTGGGAGTATTTACTTAGACAAAAAAGTGATGCTTTTCATGCTTTTAGAACTCTTAAACCATATGCTGAGGAATTGGTAAAAGCATCAAGATATTGAGAACTGATAGAGGAACAAAATATACTATTGTTGATAATTTCATGGAAGAGCATGGCATTCTACATCAGTTAACAGCTAGATATACACCTCAAAAGAATGATGTTGCTGAGAGAAAAAACAGAACTATAATGGAGATGGCAAGAACTATAAGAAGGACTTATGCAGTTGATACATCAGTGTATTTACTTAACAGATGTCCTACAAATAGTTTGAATAATAAGACATACCAGAAGAAGATTGGAGAGGAATAAGACCAAGTGTAAGACATTTGAGAATTTTTGGGTGCATTGCATATGCACATGTACCTAAAGAACTTAGGAAGAAATTGGATGATATGAGTGAGAAGTGTATTCTTGTTGGTTATAGCTAATAACCAAGGGATACAAGCTTTATAATCAAGAAACAGGGAAAATAATTACTAGTAGAGATGTGATTTTTGATAATGATTCACAATGGAATTGGAATGTTACAATAGCAAAAGAAAATATCAGAACAATACCAGTTACAGTTGAAGAAGAAGTAAGAACTCCGAATGATGTTGTAGAACATCATGAAGAAGTTAGAATTGATGTTGTACCACAATAAGAAGAAAATACAAGACCAAGAAGAAATATTGTTACACCAGCAAGAATGAATGACTATGTATTAACAAGAAATCAGGATGATACTGATGATGAAGTGATTGACTTTGCAATGTTTGGAGATTGTGATCCTGTAGCTTATGAAGAAGCTTCTAAAGAACAAGGGTGGATACAATCCATGGATACAGAGTTGAAGTCTATTGAGAAGAATAATACATGAGAGCTTACTAAACTTCCACAAGGAAAGAAAGCAATAGGTGTTAAGTGGGTTTACAAAACTAAGTATAAATTTGATGGTGAAGTAGATAGATTGAAAGAAAGATTAGTTGCAAAAGGATATAGACAAAAACAAGGAATAGATTACTCTGAAGTGTTTGCACCAGTTGCAAGATTAGATACAATAGTATGATCATGTTTTTAGCTTCTCAGGCATTGGAAGATTTTTCATATGGATGTGAGAAGTTCCCTCTTAAATGGTGTTCTAAAAGAAGAAGTCTATGTTGAACAGCCAGCAGGTTATGTTATGGAAGCGGAGGAGAATCAAGTATACAAGCTAAATAAAGCTTTGTATGTTTAAAACAAGCACCATGTGCTTGGTACACAAGAATGGATTCATACTTCATTGATAAAGGTTTTACAATATGTCCATATGAGCATACACTGTATTTGAAAGACGACTTGGAATATGATCTTATATTCATAGGAAATAGCTCAGAGATGATCAATGAATTCAGGGAGGATATAGTGAGTTCGAAATGGCAGATCTTGGATTAATGTCATATTTTCTTGGCATTGAAGTACAACAAACAGAAAGAGGTATTTCTATTAATCAACAGAGATATGCAGATGGAATACTGAAGAGGTTCAAGATGGATAACTGCAATCCAATTTTAACACCAGTAGAGCAGAGGTTAAAATTGAAAAAAGATGGATCAGGAGGACTTGTGAATTCAACAGAATTTAAGTGCCTTGTTAGATATCTCGGATATTTAACTGCTACAAGATCAGATATTATGTATAAAGTTGGGTTAGTTAGTAGGTTTATGGAATCACCAAGACAGTCTCACTTACAAGCTGCAAAACGTATTTTAAAATATGTTAAGGGAAAAACTAGTTTAGGTATCTTCTATAAAGTTTCAGAAGATCCAAAGTTGGTTGGTTACACAGATAGTGATCGGGATGGAGATACAGAAGGAAAAAAGAGCACTTCGGGTTATGCATTCCATTTAGGAACAAAATTTTTCTCTTGGTCATCAAAGAAACAACAGGTGGTTTCCTTGTCTACAACAGAAGCTGAATATATTACTGCTGGAAATTGAGCTACACAAGAAGTTTGACTGAGAATGATGCTAAAATCTCTTTTCCATGAGAAAATAACACCTATAACAATAGTTTGTGATAATAAGTCATCAATTTCATTGACAAGGAATCTTGTGCTTCATGGAAGGAGTAAGCACATAGACATCAAGTATCATTACATTAGAGAGCTTGTCAGTAACAAAGAAATAGCTGTGAAATTTTGTGAAAGTAAGAATCAAGTAGCTCATATTTTCACTAAGTCTTTGAAGTCTAACACCTTCACTTATTTGCATGGAAAACTTGGAATGATCAGTAAAGAATATCTTGGTTTAAGGGAGGATGTTGAAGATTAAACCAAGATATAGTTTGTGGAAGCAACTAGTTGAAGTTTTTGCTGTCTTAGTGAAGAAACAAGAAGTAGTTGATGCTGTTATGTGGAAGCAACTTGGTGAAGTTGACGTAGTAGTATGGAAGCAACTACGTGGAGTTGATGTTGTCTGAAGTAAAGCAATAGTGGAAGCAACCAATGGAAGTTGGTGCCGTTTATGAAAACAACCAGTACAAGTTGTTACGCGTTATTACGAACGTGTAGTAAACTTGTGAAGCAAGTTTGCCAGTTTTAGAGTTTGGTTATGTATAGTATTTACGTATAGAGTTTATAATATTCTAGAAGTGTCTTTGATTTAGAGTTTGACATGTTAGGAAACTGTCTTTGCTTGAGAGTCAAGTTTGTTAAACTATAAATAGGTTGTTGAGCCATGAGACTATTTACATCAACGGAGAGAATTGTTTGAGTTACGTTTTGTGTTCATTAAGTCTTCGATATCAAATTTTCTACAACAAGGAAATACCAATTGGTCATACAAATAATATATTAGAGACAGTCTAGTCCAGTGGACCTAGTCAATTATTTGTTTGGTTCTATTTGGTAATATAAATTATAATTTGGTCCTAAAAATTATGGTTTGTTCCTAGGATGATGTCATGGATGATGTAAATGTCACCTTGTAGTGGCAGAAATACCCTTTTGGATAAGGACCATATATATAGTCAAAAAGTAAGAGACAATAAATCATTATTAGATTTACTTTCTCTCTCATCTTTCCAGATCTAATCTCTCTCTCTCTTTCTTTCTTTCTTCTTCTTTTTCCTCCTGTTAATGGCGTCTCCATTTTTTTTCTTCTATTTTCTTTCCTGCTGCTGTAAACGATGGTGATGAAGGTGAAAATCGATTTAGATATTTAGATCGGTAGTTGTAGACGATGAATACGATGATGTTGGTACTGTTGAATACGATTTTTTTGGGGTTTTTTTTTTCTTTTTTCTGCTGCTGTTGACGATGAAGATGATGAAGATATGTTGTTGCTGCTGCTGTTGACGATGAAGACGATGGTGTTAATCTTGATTTTGATGATGATGATGAACAAGATGAAGAAGATGAAGACGATGGTGTTAATCTTGATTTTCTTTTTTCTGCTGCTGTTGACGATGAAGATGATGAAGATATGTTGTTGCTACTCCTGTTGACGATGAAGACGATGGTGCTAATCTTGATTTTGATGATGATGATGAAGAGATAAAGATCTGCTACTGCTACTGCCGTTGATGATGAAGACGGTGGTATTTTTGAAGACGAATATGTTGTTGTTGTTGTTGAAGACGACGAAGATGATGATGTTGCAGTTCATTCCAGAAATGAACTCTGTTTTTATATAGAGTTCATTCCAGAAATGAACTTTGTTTTTATATGGACTTCATTTCTGGAATGAACTCTGTTTTTTTAAGTTTTTATATGCAGTTCATTTCTGAAATGAAGTCTGTTTGTTTAGGTTGTTATATGGACTTCATTTCTGGAATGAACTCTGTTTTTTTAGGTTTTTGTATGGAGTTCTTTTCTGGAATGAAGTCTGTTTATTTAGGTTTTTATATGGAGTTCATTTCTTGAATGAAGTCTGTTTATTTAGGTTGTTATATGCAGTTCATTTTTGGAATGAAGTCTGTTTATTTAGGTTGTTATATGGACTTCATTTCTGGAATGAATTGTGTTTTTTTAGGTTTATATATGGAGTTCAATTCTGGAATGAAGTCTGTTTATTTAGGTTTTTACATGGAGTTCATTTCTGGAATGAACTCTGGTTTTTTAGGTTTTTGTATGGAGTTCATTTCTGGAATGAAGTCTGTTTTTTTAGGTTTTTGTATGGAGATCATTTCTGGAATGAAGTCTATTTTTTTATGTTTTTGTATGGAGTTTATTTTTGGAATGAAGTCTGTTTTTTTTAGGTTTTTGTATGGACTTCATTTCTGGAATGAACTGCTACAAGAAAATAAATAAAAATTAACACGGAAGGGTATTTTTGTCAGTTAAATATTTTTAAATAATTATGGACCAAACAGTAAAGGCGTTTGACCAAAGGACCAAACAGACATGGACCCACCTAAAAAAGGACTAAACCATATTTTTCCCTTTCTACAATATCTAATCTAATGGTATGTTGTTTTAAGTTCCATGTTAATTTTGTTAATGCAAGTTCATTTGCTGTTTGTGTTTCTACAATAAAAAAGTATGTGCTTCTACAATTGAACACTGAATCCATTGCACACCATTCTTGGACGTAATAATGTTTCGTTTATTGGTATATATACTGGACATCGACATATTGGCACATATACTCGACACCGACATGCACTGAGAGAATGTTATTGGCATTTCGTCAATGTTAACTACTAATAAACACTTTGAGCTTTATTGAACAGCTCTGAAGACACTGCATAAACTCAAACACACGGACAATAACAAATACTAGTAAGACCAAACCAATGAAAACAGGTGTTCGCGCGAGAAAGGGCATCAGCTATTTGAACAAAATATTTTTAATAGCAATAAAAAAAATTGATTTTGTTAATAGCAATATAACACCTCTCCATGTCTAACTGCGTAACTCTATCAGTTTATCAGTTTTCAAAGAGACTGCACTAGGAGTATGGATCGCTGGGCGAAAAATATCATTCTCAAATCTTTTCTTCTCAAGAATCTTGTGAGTGTTCAAATCTAAATCCCAAAGTAGCAGTCTGTTCTTTTGTCTAACTAGCAATTTGCTATCCTTGATCTTCACAATTTCCAAATCCAACTTATTCGGCCAACATGAGAAATATTTTGGCAGAGAGTATCCGGGAAGGGTCACCGAATGTGCTTTAGCCCAGCTATTTCTTACGGGATTTAGAACCCATAGCACAAGTTCAGTACGTGACGAAAGAACACATAAACCCAATTTCCCTTCCATCTCTATTAAGTGCATATAATCATGCTTACCAAAGAGACCAACATTAACACCTTCCTCACAGGAACCTCCACCATGATGCATCGTGCTTAACTTATTTGTTCCGATTTTGAATGTCATAATAGCAGTTGAACAATTAACCTCACCTTGACTGTATATCTTGTCAACCATCCAATACAATGTCCTGTTTATGATCGTGGGGGGTCTCTCAGACCGTGGCATATAAGCGTATCTGCCAATGTTTCTCCGTAATTTAGATCCAAAACTTAGTATGTCAAAGGCAAACCTTTCACCTTCACCTTCGTGTGAATAATATATAAGAAGCACCTCGTATTCCTTCTTTTTAGGATTGAAATAAAATCCACATACTTGGAAGGCGAAACCTCTCATCGTAATGGTTACTTGTTCTTTTGTTGTAGGATTCCATATGACAAAAATGGATCTCCCGCAGTAATGATCTCTGTTCTTAAACAGAAGAAACCCGTCATAAGAATCATAAAGCATGACTGGATTCTCTTTCTGCATATAGCAGTAATCAAGTTTCAGGTTTGCTTCCTCAACCTTTTTAACCTGCTCATCCATAAAATAAAACTTGATCTCTTGGTCACTAGATTGTGAAAAAGATTGCATAGCGATGATAGAAGTAGCTTGTCTGACATGAGGTAGAGGGCGTAGCCTGAAGCAACTCATTCTGCCTTCCGAGAAAATATATATGTACCGCCTCTGTGCAGAGATTAGTTGTAATCTTTTTGTTGAACGCCTCTGATTTATAAAGCTTCATGTATATATAAATAAATATTCCAACTATAGGTGGAATCTGAGTTTGATATGGAAAGAATAGAGTTTTTATGTAACAGCACTAGTTCGTTCAGTCATAAATGTTGGACTAGTAAGTGTTTTACCCCAACTAGGAGTCTAGGATTACAAATGTCAAAAGGTGCTGTGAAAATTGAACCCCTTTGCCATGGGTTGGACTGCAGAACCGAGACCCTGTCTCAAAAACATAGGTTTAAAGATATGGGAATTTGAGCGAGAAAATATGGCATGCGTGGACACACACAAAAAAAAAAAAAAGGATACCTGGAGTTTATTGTGGATTTGGCGAATTCTTTAGCTTGTAATTTGCAGCCGTATTAGGTCTGTTAAATTTGGAGAGTTTGTTATTCGTATAGAAACACTATCGAGTTCGTCTTCAAGGGTTTTAGGTCACATTCAAATTTGGCATAGAGCTTTGTTTCCTTCCTCAGTAAATGAAAACCATGACAAAAACAAGTGCTTTTAGATTCATATCTAAGGTAATCAACTTTCTTTCTTAGATTTTGATTTATTTACTAGATTACTGCTTTATGCTTCTGTGTTATTGAATATTATCATGCGTAGATAATAAAATACTTCCTGAAGTAGGAAATAGGTCAGGGTTTTGAATCGGTCAAACTACTGCTTCCTATTCCCCAACGTTAGTGTGTCCTGTCTCCAACAGGAAGAATCGCTCAGTTACATCCTCCTCTCATGCAATTCTCCTTCCTCTCAGGAAGAATCAGTCCTTCACCCCTCCTAATACTGTACTCAATTCTCCTTCCTCTCGGGAAGAATCAGTCCTTCACCCCTCCTGATACTGTACTCTGTCTTATTTACAATTCTCAGGGAGTTACGAAAGCGTCTTTATGCTGGTATTTTGTCGTCTTTATCCTTCGATCCTAAACAAAACCTTCTGAATTGAATATATATTATCTTTGTAAATTGGAGGTCCAACAAAATTTTCTAACTTAATTTCTTCTTTATTGTAAGTTTTTAGTTTTTTTCTTCCCTCATTTTGCATGGGCTCTGGCTTTTCGGTGAGTTATCCCCAATGATTAATTTCATTATCTTTGCCCAGAAAGAAAAAAAGAAAGTTGTGCTCCCATCAGGTAGGAGCCGAACACAAATGTTGCGGTAAGACAAATCAAATCTTCTAGTAAGAAGAATCGAGCCAATATAAATCATTGACTATCAACGGGATAGTCTCTTAAACGAGCATACATTTTAATAACTTAGAAATAAAATATATAAAATAATTTAATTCTTTATTGACAAGAACATTAACCTGTCTAGCTGTATCAATTTATCAGTATCTAAAATGACTAGACTAGGAGTATGAATCACCGATCGAAAATTATCATTCTCAAATCCTTTCTTCTCAGTAATCTTGTGAGTGTTCAAATCCAAATCCCAAAGCAGCAGTCTGTTCTTTTGTCTGAAAAGCAATTTTCCATCCTTGATCTCCAAAACTTCCGCAACAAGTAACTCATCATTTGGCCAACACGAGATATATTCCGGCATAGAGTATTCGGGAAGGGTCACAGAGTGTGCTTTAGCCCAGCTATTTGTTGCGTCATTGAGAACCCATAACACAAGTTCAGTATATGACAAAAGAACACATAAACCCAACTTCCCTTCTATCTCTATTAAGTGCATATAATCATGCTTATAACCAAAGAGACCAAAATTATAACCTGCCTCACAGGAAGCTCCACCATGTTGCATCGTGCTTAACTTATTTGTTCCGATTTCAAATGTCATAATTGAATTTGAACAATTAACCTCACCACTACTGTGAATCTTGTCAACCATCCAATACAATGTCCCGTTTATGATCATTGGGGGTTTTTCACTCCTAGGTATATAAGCGTATCTGCCGATGTTTCTTCGTAATTTGGATCCAAAACTTAGTATGTGAAAAGCATAACTTTCACTTCCAGCATCTGCCCAGTATATAAGAAGCACCTCGTATTTCTTGTTGTGAGGATTGAAATAAAATCCACATACCTGAAAGCGTAAGCCTTCCATCGTAATGGTTACTTGTTCTTCTGTTGTAGGATTCCATATGACAAAAATTGATCTCCATGATTGATATTTGTTCTTAAGTAAAAGAAATCCGTCACAAGAATCGTAGAGCATGAGCGGAAACTGTTTGTCCATATAGCAGAAATCAAGTTTTAGGTTTGATTCTTCAACTTTTTTAGCCTTCTCATCCATAAAATATAACTTGATATCTCGGTCACTAGATTGTGTAAAAGATTGCACAGCGATGATAGATGTAGCTTGAGAAAGGTGTGTGCGAATAAAGAGAGGAGTTTTGGCTAAGATTCCAAGGAGTTTAGACGCACGCTGGCACTGTAAAACACATTCCGCTGGGAGTCTAATAAGCATGTCTATGATGATATCATTAGGGAGGTCAAGCAGATTCTTTACAACTCCGGGTAGAAGATTGTCAACTGATGCAGAATCAACCAGAGGAATACGATTGTTAACTGATGTGAGATCAGGGACAGGGTTGTTAACTGCTGGAGAATCAAGATTATGGTTGTCAAGTAATGTGAGATCCTGGAGGATACCATTAGATAATGGGTGATCAAGAGTATGATCGCCAACTAATGTGAGATTAGGGAGCGGATCATCATCAACTCTGACATGAGGTATAGGGTTGTCGACTGCTATACGTTTCTTAAACCATGTCGTGCTTAAGCTAAAGCAGTTTATTTTGCCCATCGAGAAAATATATACCTATACGTACCAGTCTGCGGGCGCAGTGAGTTGTATCTGTTGTTGATGATGAGCAATAGGTGATCTTTGATCGCCTGACTTCTGAAGCTTCATATACATACTTAGATATTCCAACTTGAGGTGGAATCTGAGTTTGATATGAAAAGAATGAATTTGAGTTTGTATGGAACACTATAGTTAATTAATAGGTGTTGGGGCAGGAAGTCTTTTACCCAAACTAGAATTACAAAGCTGCAGCAACTTTGTAATCTTTTTGTTTGAACCCATTAGAGCATCTCCAATGGATCCTCGGGGTCTTTCCTAGGTGTAACGTCTTTCCAAACATCCTTAACACAAAAATTCCCTAATGTTAGGAATGTAAAATTTTTCTTCTCCAACGGGTAAATTCTAGAGTACAATTTATAGTCCACGTGTATTTTTATTATTGGTTAGATTATTTTATTTTATTTTTAAGTTAACTGTTTCACCAATCAAATTGATGTACCTCCCACGTCACCTTTATATTGGAGGTTCCCATTGGAGATGTTTTTCTCTTAAAATTTAGTAAAATCCTACTTGGCCTGCAATTTGG